>NC_090365.1:966420-1088920 GCF_035084215.1 Heptranchias perlo | reverse complement strand
TTTACAGAAAGTGATCAAAATTATTCCGGATTCTTCACTACAGAAAACCTTGATCTCAATGTGTTAAAATCTGCTTTCCGCCCTTTTATTTGTTGTCGATTTTCCTCCCAGTGGATTAGAATCAAATCAGGGCACTTTTCCACTGCCACAGGCTGCCCTCAGATCAGGCTCTAATTTGTCCAAATTGAATTGAGGGGAGTGGTGCGAGACCATCTCGAATTAGGGTTGCCAACCCTCCAGGATTGCCCTGGAGACTCCAGGAATTAAAGGTTAATTAACTGCGAGCAACACCCGGGAGAAAAATCATAGCGGGGGTGTTGAAAAAAAATTGTGCGTTTTATTCATTTTCTTTGAACACTTTTGTTTATTAGTTATAAAAATATTGGAGTTGTGGGTGGGGGGGGAGAAAAAGGCTGTTTGACCGGGGCAGGGCGGTTGGGGGCGAGAGATCATGTGATGAAACCTCCAGGAATACGTCTAACCAGAGTTGGCAACCATGTCTCGAATGGGTGCGCTGATAAAGCACGTCTTCCAATATATTCCCAAGCACCTCACACACAGTGGATTACTCCGAAAGTGCAGTGACTGATATGTAGGCAAATGCAGCAGCCATTTTGCCTCCAGCAAAGTCCCAGTTTCCTACATTACAACAGTGACTACACTTCAAACGTACTTCATTGGCCGTAAAGTGTTTTGGGACGTCCTGAGGTGTTATATAAATGCACGTTCTCTCTTTCTTGCAACCGTTATGAGCCCAACATTGGGCTGAAGCACTATAAGGTGTGAGATACCATACCTCCTCCCAGTCCAGGGGCCAACAATAAGGCTGCAATGCTCATGATTCAGCTCATATTGCTGCAAGGTTCATTGGAGTTCATTATACTTCCAGTAAGTGAGTACATTGTGTGCCAATTTATTGCTTGCTCAATAACATGTCCTCGTGAAATGTGGTACAAAGTGAACAACTTTAGGAAGGACGTCAAGGCCTCGGAGAGGTTGCAGAGGAGATTTACCAGAATGGTACCAGGGATGAGGGACTTCAGTTATGTGGAGAGACTGGAGAAGCTGGGATTGTTCTCCTTAGAGCAGAGAAGGTTAAGGGGAGATTTAATCGAGGTGTTCAAAATCATGAAGGGTTTTGATAGAGTAAATAAGGAGAAACTGTTTCCAGTGGCAGGAGGGTCGGTAACCAGAGGACACAGATTTAATTTAATTGGATAAATGAACCAGAGGGGAGATGAGGAGAATTTTTTTTACACAGCGAGTTGTTCTGATCTGGAATTCACTGCCTGAAAGGGCGGTGGAAGCAGATTCAATAATAACTTTCAAAAGGGAATTGGATAAATACTTGAAAAGGAAGGTTTTGCAGGGCCATGGGGAAAGAGCAGGGGGAGTGGGACTAATTGGATAGCTCTTTCGAAGAGCCGGCACAGGCACAATGGGCCAAATGGCCTCCTTCTGTGCTGTGTGATTCTATAACATTAAGGGAGAACACGCATTCACCTGTAGTGTAATGGCCAATGCTACTCTCTCACCTCGCCTGTAAGCTCACCTTTCTCATCTCCCTCTGGTGTCGGTTTGACTCTGTCCGTAACGGTCCTCCACTCTGATGGAGAGGGTTGTGGGATCAATCCCTGCCTGGACTTGGCCGACTGTACTAAGGGAGGGAGTGCTGCACTGTCAGTGATGGATATCCTTCGAATGATATGGTGAACTGAGGCCCTGATCTGGCAGATAATAAAGTTCTTGTGTCGTTTTATGAAGAAGTGCAAGGTGGCCCCCTGGTTTCCTGGTCAACTTTCTTATCATAATATACAGCACTGGAGGAGGCCATTCAGCCCATCGTGCCTGTGCTGGCTCTTTGAAGGAGCAATCCAATTAATCCCACTCCTCCTGCTCTTTCTCCATTTCCCTGTAAATTTTTTCTCTTCAAGTATTTATCCAATTCCCCTTTGAAAGTTATTATTGAATCTGCTTCCACCGCCCTTTCAGGCAGCGCATTCCAGATCAGAACAACTCGCTGTGTAAAAACTTTTTTCCTCATGTCGCCTCTGGCACTTTTGCCAATCACCTTAAATCTGTGTCCTCTGGTCACCGACCCTCCTGCCACTGGAAACAGTTTCTCCTTATTTACTCTGTCAAAACCGTTCATGATTTTGACGCCTCTTCCCTCAACCCATACCACCCAGAACACACTAACTGGTCCTACATCTCCCCACTGCTTGCTGGACCTTCCTGTGCACAAAACCCACATAACAATCTAATTCATGGCATTAAAGTGCGGTGATGTGATTGGAGAGACGTGACCTTTAAATGCAAATTCGTTCTTACAACTTTCTGGGGGGTTTCTGCCAACTTTTTTTTCCATTCCTCTCCTAAAAGGAACGGCTTCCATGAGGAGAAGATTCCACGATCTTGACTGCCCTTGGCCATGCTTCTGGTGGGGAACCCAAGGGATTAGCCCTCAATGGGAATGAGTGGAGAGGGTGAGGATCGCCAGGCCACTCAATAATGGAGGGCATCACAAGCCATCACAGTGCTCTCCTCACCTGACACACAGACACACGCATTTTCTGGTGGTCGGGGGGGTGTCCCTGGATAGCGATCGAGAGCGGGAACTCTGGCTGACTCATCCTCTCCCTGGGCGAGGAGGTGCATGAAGCCAAGTGTAGCGAGATCGGTTAACTCAACGCAAACTGGGGGGGGGGGAAATCCCACCAATCCCAGCGTCAGCCTTGGCTCAGTGGGCAGCGCTCTCACCTCTGAGTCAGAATATTTGTGGGTTCAAGCCCCACTCCAGAGACTTAAGCACCAAATCCGGGCTGACACTCCCAGTGCTGCACTGTCGGAGGTGCCGTCTTTCGAGTGAGACATTAAACCGAGGCCCTGCCCCCCTCTCAGGTGAACATAAAAGATCCCATGGCACTATTTCAAAGAAGAGCAGGAGAATTCTCCCCGGTGTCCTGGGCCAATATTTATCCCTCAACCAACATCACTAAAACAGATTATCTGGTCATTATCACATTGCTGTTTGTGGGATCTTGCTGTGTACAAATTGTCTGCTGCGTTTCCTACATTACAACAGTGACTACACTTCAAAAGTATTTCATTGTCTTTCTTTCTCTCTCTCTCTTTCTTTCTTTCAGGTAAGAGCAGGGCCCAAGTTTGGCTGTGATGCCTCCCACGGTGAAATAGCCTACCAACACTCATTGTCTGGGCTCATACATGAAAATTGGGACAAGGAATTGGAGGCTGATGGCACAATGGAAGTGAATCAGAGCAAGAGTCAGTGCCCTCAGGAGAAAGCTGGGGATCGGGGAGCTGAGACACTGTCCAGAACTGTACGTTCCTTATCTTACTCAAGAACAAACTGGAGAGGGCTCTGCCCTCAACTGCAGATCACTTCTTAATTAGACTCCATAAAAAGCCTCTTACAATATAACAATCTGCGAAGGACAGAACCAGACGGTCGAGAAGTTGATGAACTTTCAGCAACCCGTATTGGGGAGAAAAAAAAGGTTGTTTGACTGGGGCCTGATTGCAGTGAGTTCACACTGAATGCTGACAGTGTTTCCCCCTCCCCCGCCCCTCCGCCCACCCCCCCCCCCATCGCCTCCGACACACACACACACACACACGCACACACACACACGTATGTAAACAGTGTGCTACGTGCAGTGTAGCACTCACAGCATCACAGCATTGTGGGTAGGTCCAGCTCACAGCTGGAGGCTGCTGACCCCTGACCCCGTTTATCACTGCACTCGAAAGCTCAGACTATGGGTTTTAAATTTTAAAAAGCCGGATGGAGCAAACGGAGAAGATCTCCCCCCGGCGAGTGAGGCCGAGGGATTCACTTTCACAACATTACTCCCAAATGTTTTCAAGTCAGTCATTGTTATTTTTTAACAGGGAGATTTTCCACTGCGGGGGGGGGGAAGTTTGATTCAGTTATTGAAAATAAAGAAGCTTTTCTTGAAAAAAATGATTGAGAAACCACAGTGCAGGATAGACACCGAGCACTGGCACTGACCCCACCATCCTCATGTTAAGTCCTGCTCACCCAACTCTGCCCTTGCTGACAAATCCCATGCATGGCCTCACGCTACTGCAGGAGCCCCCTGCATCCCATGCCCCCTGCACTTTTCTATGTCTCCCCCAGCCCTCTGCCCCTACCCCACTATCAGCCCACACTTTGAAAGGTGACAACCAACAAACAACTTTACACAGAATTACATCGAATTTACAGCACAGAAACAGGCCATTCGGCCCAACAGGTCCGTGCTGGTGTTTATGCTCCACACGAGCCTCCTCCCTCCCCTCTTCATCTCACCCTATCAGCATACCCTTCCATTCCTCCCTCCCTCATGTGTTTATCCAGCTTTTCCTTAAATGCATCTACACTATTCACCTCAACTACTCCTTGTGGGAGCGAGTTCCACATTCTCACCACTCTCTGGGTAAAGAAGTTTCTCCTGAATTCTCTATTGGATTTATTAGTGACTCTCTTATATTTATGACCCCTAGTTTATGGGTTTATTTGGATTGCATTTATATAGCACCTTTCATGTCCTTGGGACATCCCAAAGCGCTTCAAAGTCAATGAATTATTTTTGAAGTGCAGTCACTGTTGTTATTTAGGCAAACCTGGCAGGCAATTTGTGCACAGCAAGATCCCACAACCAACAATGAGGTAAATAAAGAAAGAACTTGCATTTATATAGCGCCTTTCACGACCTCAGGACATCCCAAAGCGCTTCTCGGCCAATGAAGAACTTTCAAAGTGTTGTCACTGTTGTAATGTAGGGAAATGGTCAGTTAATCTGTTTTTGGTGCCGTTGGTTGTGGGAGGGATATAGACCGTGGGATCTTCCTGTACAATCATACAGGGCCTCAGTTTAATGTCAGCATCTGACGGATGGCACCTCAGTACTGCACTGAAGTGTCAGTTTGGATTTTGTGCTCAAGTCCTGGGGCGCGCTTCCCGAATTCCATCCATTTCTCACCACCCCCCTTCCCAATTTCAAAACCTTCCCCCAAACCCATCCATTCCAACAGCACCTTCAACACTCCTCCCAACCCTTCCCCCGACCCTTCCCCCGCGACCCTTCCCCCCCGACCCTTCCCCCGCGACCCTTCCCCCCGACCCTTCCCCCGCGACCCTTCCCCCCGACCCTTCCCCCCCGACCCTTCCCCCGCGACCCTTCCCCCACGACCCTTCCCCCCCGACCCTTCCCCCGCGACCCTCCCCCGACCCTTCCCCCGCAACCATTGCCCCGCTAACGCTCCCAACCCTTCCCCCGCAGTCCTTCCCCCGCTAACGCTCCCAACTCTTCCCCGCTAACGCTCCCAACCCTCCCCCCGCTAACGCTCCCAACCCTTCCCCCGCTAACGCTCCCAACCCTTCCCCCGCTAACGCTCCCAACTCTTCCCCGCTAACGCTCCCAACCCTCCCCCCGCTAACGCTCCCAACCCTTCCCCCGCTAACGCTCCCAACCCTTCCCCCGCTAACGCTCCCAACCCTCCCCCCGCTAACGCTCCCAACCCTTCCCCCGCTAACGCTCCCAACTCTTCCCCCGCTAACGCTCCCAACCCTTCCCCCGCTAACGCTCCCAACTCTTCCCCGCTAACGCTCCCAACCCTCCCCCCGCTAACGCTCCCAACCCTTCCCCCGCTAACGCTCCCAACTCTTCCCCGCTAACGCTCCCAACCCTCCCCCCGCTAACGCTCCCAACCCTTCTCCCGCTAACGCTCCCAACCCTTCCCCCGCTAACGCTCCCAACCCTTCCCCCGCTAACGCTCCCAACCCTCCCCCCGCTAACGCTCCCAACCCTTCCCCCGCTAACGCTCCCAACCCTCCCCCCGCTAACGCTCCCAACCCTTCCCCCGCTAACGCTCCCAACCCTTCCCCCGCAACCCTTCCCCCGCAGTCCTTCTCCCGCTAACGCTCCCAACCCTTCCCCGCTAACGCTCCCAACCCTTCCCCCGCTAACGCTCCCAACCCTTCCCCCGCTAACGCTCCCAACCCTTCCCCCGCAACCCTTCCCCCGCAGTCCTTCTCCCGCTAACGCTCCCAACCCTTCCCCCGCTAACGCTCCCAACCCTTCCCCCGCTAACGCTCCCAACCCTTCCCCCGCTAACGCTCCCAACCCTTCCCCCGCAACCCTTCCCCCGCAGTCCTTCTCCCGCTAACGCTCCCAACCCTTCCCCCGCTAACGCTCCCAACTCTTCCCCGCTAACGCTCCCAACCCTCCCCCCGCTAACGCTCCCAACCCTTCCCCCGCTAACGCTCCCAACTCTTCCCCGCTAACGCTCCCAACCCTCCCCCCGCTAACGCTCCCAACCCTTCCCCCGCTAACGCTCCCAACTCTTCCCCGCTAACGCTCCCAACCCTCCCCCCGCTAACGCTCCCAACCCTTCCCCCGCTAACGCTCCCAACCCTTCCCCCGCTAACGCTCCCAACTCTTCCCCGCTAACGCTCCCAACCCTCCCCCCGCTAACGCTCCCAACCCTTCCCCCGCTAACGCTCCCAACCCTTCCCCCGCTAACGCTCCCAACCCTCCCCCCGCTAACGCTCCCAACCCTTCCCCCGCTAACGCTCCCAACTCTTCCCCGCTAACGCTCCCAACCCTTCCCCCGCTAACGCTCCCAACCCTTCCCCCGCTAACGCTCCCAACTCTTCCCCGCTAACGCTCCCAACCCTTCCCCCGCTAACGCTCCCAACTCTTCCCCGCTAACGCTCCCAACCCTCCCCCCGCTAACGCTCCCAACCCTTCCCCCGCTAACGCTCCCAACTCTTCCCTGCTAACGCTCCCAACCCTTCCCCCGCTAACGCTCCCAACCCTCCCCCCGCTAACGCTCCCAACCCTCCCCCCGCTAACGCTCCCAACCCTTCCCCCGCAACCCTTCCCCCGCAGTCCTTCTCCCGCTAACGCTCCCAACCCTTCCCCGCTAACGCTCCCAACCCTTCCCCCGCTAACGCTCCCAACCCTTCCCCCGCTAACGCTCCCAACCCTTCCCCCGCAACCCTTCCCCCGCAGTCCTTCTCCCGCTAACGCTCCCAACCCTTCCCCCGCTAACGCTGCCAACCCTTCCCCGCTAACGCTGCCAACCCTTCCCCCGCTAACGCTGCCAACCCTTCCCCGCTAACGCTGCCAACCCTTCCCCCGCTAACGCTCCCATCCCTTCCCCCGCTAACGCTGCCAACCCTTCCCCCGCTAACGCTGCCAACCCTTCCCCGCTAACGCTCCCATCCCTTCCCCCGCTAACGCTGCCAACCCTTCCCCGCTAACGCTCCCAACTCTTCCCTGCTAACGCTCCCAACCCTTCCCCCGCAACCCTTCCCCCGCAGTCCTTCTCCCGCTAACGCTCCCAACCCTTCCCCCGCAACCCTTCCCCCGCAGTCCTTCTCCCGCTAACGCTGCCAACCCTTCCCCCGCTAACGCTGCCAACCCTTCTCCCGCTAACGCTGCCAACCCTTCCCCCGCTAACGCTCCCAACCCGCGGCCGTGCTTCAGCTGCCTAGGCTCTTGGCTCTTGGCTCTAAGCTCTGGAATTCCCTCCCTAATCCTCTCCGTCTCTCCACCTCTCTCTTTTCTCCTTTAAAACGCTCCTAAAAACCGACCTCTTTGACCTTTTGGTCACCTGTCCTAATCTCTCCTTATGTGGCTCGGTGTCAAATTTTGTCTGATAATCGCTCCTGTGAAGCACCTTGGGACGTTTCACTATGTTAAAGGCGCTATATAAATGCACTTTGTTGTTATTGCATTACGATAAATATACAAAACTCTTCTGGCAATTGGTCACTGATTATCACTCAATAAACAGGTACCAACAAGTCATTGCACAACTGTAAATCTAATCCAGAGCTTCAGCTAACTGTTATAAGCCAGAGGATGATCTGAATCCCCTTTTAACTGGATTACCGCCCTGTAATCACACACTCAGTTCTATTATTCTCTATTTAATGCTGGAAATAAAAATTGAAAAGTGACCATGAAGCTGTCGGATTGTCATAAAAACTCAGCCAGTTCATCAACGTCCTCTAGGGAAGGAAACCTGCCGTCCTTACCCGGTCCGGTTTACATCCTACCAGAGTTGGCAACCCGACATCCAACATCCTTTCAGAACCATGCATGCAATTTTACAATTCTCATCCTTGTTTTCAAATCGCTCCAGGGCCTTTCCCCCCCCTATCTCTGTAACCTCCTCCAGCCCTACAACCCTCCGAGATCTCTGCACTCCCCCAATTCTGGCCTCTCGTCCATCCCCGATTCCCATCACTCCACCATTGGCGGCCGTGCCTTCAGCTGCCTCGGCCCTAAGCTCTGGAATTCCCTCCCTAAACCTCTCCGCCTCTCTCTCCTCCTTTAAGACGCTCCTTAAAACCTCCCCCTTTGACCAAGCTTTTGGTCACCTGTCCTAATATCTCCTTATGTGGCTCGATGTCAAGTTTTGTTTGATAATCGCACCTGTGAAGCGCCTTGGGATGTTTTACTGTGTTAAAGGCGCTATATAAATGCAGCTTGTTGTTGATGTAATGCAGTACACTTTTATGAGGTTTCCTCTCCGCACGGTGTACTCCCCCCTTCAATGGTTCCTGGACAACGGGCACCTTTGAAACCTCTCCCCATTCTTCACGTGGGAGCCCAGTTGGCTGGCTATTCAACTGTGATGAACGACACAGTCCAGCCAGATCCTGCCGCACGGGTGACATGCACTCACCTTCCATCAGGAGGCACTGCATAACCATAAGGAATGGGAATTTTGGCCAGTTGTTCCCTGCCGAGTGCAGGGCACTGAGGTCAACTGGACAATCCCAAGAGGGAGCAGCTCCGTCAGCAGAGAGCCGCGATTCCCCCTGCCAGCTTCCCAGACTCTTCAGCTAAGCTGCTCACTGGACCAACTCGTTGAGCCATCAGGAGTGCTGCAACCTGAAAGAGTTAATAATTGGTTAGTCCAGAGTCACCACAACCCTTCAGTTGGGTTTTATTTAATCTTTGAATCCCTGCTTTATCGTTTATTGTATAACTGTGCGGAGTTTATTCAGCAAGGGTAAGGGTCACTCACTGTAACTGTACAGAGTCCCTGTTTATTCAGGGTGAGGGTCACTCACTGTGTAACTGTACAGAGTCCCTGTTTATTCAGGGTAAGGGTCACTCACTGTAACTGTACAGAGTCCCTGTTTATTCAGGGTGAGGGTCACTCACTGTAACTGTACAGAGTCCCTGTTTATTCAGGGTGAGGGTCACTCACTGTGTAACTGTACAGAGTCCCTGTTTATTCAGGGTGAGGGTCACTCACTGTGTAACTGTACAGAGTCCCTGTTTATTCAGGGTGAGGGTCACTCACTGGGTAACTGTACAGAGTCCCTGTTTATTCAGGGCGAGGGTCACTCACTGTAACTGTACAGAGTCCCTGTTTATTCAGGGTGAGGGTCACTCACTGTGTAACTGTACAGAGTCACTGTTTATTCAGGGTGAGGGTCACTCACTGTAACTGTACAGAGTCCCTGTTTATTCAGGGTGAGGGTCACTCACTGTGTAACTGTACAGAGTCACTGTTTATTCAGGGTGAGGGTCACTCACTGTAACTGTACAGAGTCCCTGTTTATTCAGGGTGAGGGTCACTCACTGTGTAACTGTACAGAGTCCCTGTTTATTCAGGGTGAGGGTCACTCACTGTAACTGTACAGAGTCCCTGTTTATTCAGGGTGAGGGTCACTCACTGTAACTGTACAGAGTCCCTGTTTATTCAGGGTGAGGGTCACTCACTGTGTAACTGTACAGAGTCACTGTTTATTCAGGGTGAGGGTCACTCACTGTAACTGTACAGAGTCCCTGTTTATTCAGGGTGAGGGTCACTCACTGTGTAACTGTACAGAGTCACTGTTTATTCAGGGTGAGGGTCACTCACTGTAACTGTACAGAGTCCCTGTTTATTCAGGGTGAGGGTCACTCACTGTGTAACTGTACAGAGTCCCTGTTTATTCAGGGTGAGGGTCACTCACTGTAACTGTACAGAGTCCCTGTTTATTCAGGGTGAGGGTCACTCACTGTGTAACTGTACAGAGTCACTGTTTATTCAGGGTGAGGGTCACTCACTGTAACTGTACAGAGTCCCTGTTTATTCAGGGTGAGGGTCACTCACTGTGTAACTGTACAGAGTCCCTGTTTATTCAGGGTGAGGGTCACTCACTGTGTAACTGTACAGAGTCCCTGTTTATTCAGGGTGAGGGTCACTCACTGTAACTGTCTGGGTTTAATGCCTGGCCTGTGCTGAGTCAGTTTGGGTGGTATAGTTGGTATAGTTGGCCTCAGTGCCTCTGAGGTAATGAGGGGAAAATCAGCTACAGTTCCTGCTCCTGATCGCAGTCCAGCGACTCCTGCTGGAAAGTGCGTGTGTGAACATTGTGTAAGGACTGGACCGGGCTCTACTGTGATGCACTCCATAGTCGAATGGAAAGGAAGGGGTTAATATAGAGATTGTAACTATCAGGAAAGACTAAACAGGCTGGGGCTCTTTTCTCTAGAAAAGAGAAGACCGAGGGGTGACCTGATCGAGGTCTTTAAGGTTATGAAGGGGTTCGATAGGGTAAACGTAGAGATGTTTCCACTTGTGGGGAGACCAGAACTAGGGCCATAAATATAAGACAGTCACTAATAAATCCAATAGGGAATTCAGGAGAAACTTCTTTACCCAGAGAGTGGTGAGAATGTGGAACTCACTCCCACAAGGAGTGATTGAGGTGAATAGTGTAGATACATTTAAGGGGAAGCTCGATAAACACATGAGGGAGAAAGGAATAGAAGGAGATGCTGATTGGGTGAGATGAAGAGGGGAGGGAGGAGGCTCGTGTGGAGCATAAACACTGGGATAGAACAGTTGGGCCGAATGGCCTGTTTCTGTGCTGTAAATTCCATGTAATTCTATGTAATGAGATTGACTTGAGGAGAGACTGCTATTGATTTTTCTTTGTATTGAAGTAATCTTTGCTTTTAGCCTTTGTTAAGTTGGGAAGTAAGATTCAACTATAAAGTAGTGACCACTGAACTGAGACTGAACCTACAGCACTAGATATGTTTTAATTCCAAGTAATCACCTACTTAATGAAGGAACTTAAATAAAGACGTGCCATTGCATTCTAAGAAATAAGAAATAGGAGCTGGAGTAGACCATTCGGCCCCTCGAGCCTGCCCCGCCATTCAATCCGATCATGGCTGATCTTCAACCTCAACTCCACTTTCCCGCCCTATTCCCATATCCCTTGATTCCCTTAGAGTCCAAAAATGTAACAATTTCAGTCTTGAATATATTCAATGTCTGAGCATCCTCAGCCCTCTGGGGTAGAGAATTCCAAAGATTCACAACCCTCTGAGTGAAGAAATTTTTCCTCATCTCAGTCTTGGATGGCCGACCCCTTATCCTGAGACTATGCCCCCTAGTTCTAGACTCTCCAGCCAGGGGAGACAATCTCTCAGCATCTACCCTGTCAAGCCCTCTCAGAATCTTATACGTTTCAATGAGATCACCTCCCCTAACTGGTTCCTAAATTTCAGGGAGATGTGATCACCATTAAAAGGTGCAAGCACAACAGTTACACCTGCAAAAGGAAACCATCAGGGTAAATATTATCTTTTTAATTGGGGTTTCTGTAGAATGGGAGAATTAGCTGGTGTCAGATGGCACAGAATCAAAGACAGACTTAGAATTAAAGGTTTCACTTGGTGGAATAGCAATTCTATGTAACAAGAGCGAGATTATTGGTAAGATAATGAAAGGAGTTATACTGATCATGTTAGTCCAATGGAAAATTATTATGGAATTGTATTTAACTTTTGGTTTAATCATGTAATGCAGAAACATATGAAGTGTCACACAGTCAGGGTGAGACAAATGTATTAAGAGTGGCAGTTTGTACTTTGATTTGTAAGGGTTTAAATCAGCCTGAAATACTGAGCTCAGAACTGTACCGCGTTTGAGACTGCACCCATCATGTGTGGTTGTAAGGACGACCTTTTAAGTGTATGTTTAAGCACTATCGCATTTACTGTATGCTTAATAAATCTATGACTGCTCGACTTCAACATTTCAAGAACCTTACTGAACTTGAGTAATAGATCAGAACATCTAATCATAAAAAAACCCATCGTCTAACAAAATAACCTGCCGACAGTCACTCTCTAAGCCGATACAACAACAATGTGCATTTATATAGCGCCTTTAACATAGTAAAACGTCCCAAGGCGCTTCACAGGAGCAATTATCAAACAAAATTTGACACCAAGCCACATGGAGAGATATTAGGACAGGTGATGAAAAGCTTGTGTAACACCAGCGTTCTGGCCATTTTTATGGATCATATTTTAAATCCAATACCCCCAAGAAAGAACTGTACTGTTTGGCAAGCTGGTGGGAGTGGCTTAGAGAACAGGATTGAGTGGCAGGAGCTTCGAGCCAGGCTAACCTGACTAAGGTGCATTCATATACAAACGGACATTTTACACTGACAGGCTGGGTGGAAGGGATACCAGGCCGATTGATGTCATCACCAGTTAACATGATTACTGGGAACAATACCCCGAGAGGGAACTCAGAGACACTCAGTCTCCTGGTTGAAGGCTGGAGATGGCCCGGCCATTGTCTTCCAGGAGAGAACCCAGTTAAGCAAGATCGCTTTGAGATTGAAACCCATTACCTGCTAATGGGGGCCATCGACTCAGGAAACGACAGTAATCAGCACCCACTGTCTCTCCAGGTGCACGGCCTGGAAGTGGGATAATGAAATAGCATTTTTCACAAAGATTTCAAAGGTTATGAGACTCTCCAGGCCACGAGGTGGGGGGTCCAGACAGATCACCTGATCAATACGATCAGTACAGGATCTGCTCTGCTCTTCTCTCTTCCCTCTGCTCCTCTGCATCAATCTACAGCGAGTCTCCCTAGTGGGGCTCGGCTCGATTCAAGGTAACACCGCCAGAAGCTGAGCGCTGCTCTTCATCCCTCGTCAACGGACCTCGACTCAAACTGGAACTTGGATACTGCGTCGGCGGTACGGAACCAGGAGCGAGACGTGCAGGAAGTAACTACAAGCAACACTGGGCAATCGGGGTGAGCACATTGCCTGAGTCTACACATCCACAAGACCACTGAGCTGTGGGAGGGGGTGATTGTAAGTCCCAGCCAAACCTTAGAGGGGATGGTTGACAATTGCGGAAGCGTACCCCAGGGAGGGTGAGTACGTTCAGGAGAAAAGGGGAGAAAACGTCCCAGGTTAAAAAACAGCTCGTTAGGTTTTAAGAGAATAACATTTCCATTTTTTTTCTCAGGAACTTCAGGAACGGCCAAACACGTGACCAGTCCTGAGAGCACTGACAATCCTTTAATCCCATGCACCTGTCTTTGCAACATGTCTCTGACCTCCCCTTTCCTCGATTATTTAATCTCCCGTGGGCTCATTTATATTTTGTGTTCAGCCTCTATCCTTACTGGATTAGAAACTGCCTTAAGTTACCCCAATGGACCAGCTGTTTAGGCGCCAAGTAGCCGACTCATTCAGCCCGCGAAGACCCTCGTTTGATACCCAGTCTGAGCGCTCAGGTGAGGACATGCTTGGCCTGTGCCGCCTCCCTATTGCCGAAGTGCCTCTGATACTCACTGCCATGAAGGATGGTCAGCCAGGTACCAGAGGATGGCCGGTGGAATCAGCAAGGAAATGGGAAGAGGAGGGGGGAGAAAAATTTTTAGGGGTTAAAAAACATTTAGCATTGAGAAACTGCTACATGTGAGAGTGGATGAGGGAGGGGCAGAAACACGCCCGGTAAATCAGCAACCGGGACCGGGAGCCAATGTAGATCAGCGAGCACAGGGGGCAATGGGTGAACGGGACTTGGTGCGAGTTAGGATACGGGGCAGCAGAGCAGTTCGGTAAACAACCGCAATTCAGAGCATTGGCTGCAATTCTCTGCATCGATCCAAATGGTTCAATGGGACCAACTGGTCTGGGGTACGAGGGGTGAGAGTTGGGGTGTGAGGTACCACATTTCCCTCATCCACCCAAACTAACCCCTGTCAGCTGTGGCTCAGTGGGTAACACTTTGTGAGTTCAAACCCCATTCCAGAGACTTGAGCACAACATCTAGGCCGACACTCCCAGTACTGAGGGAGTGCTGCACTGTCGGAGGTGCCGTCTTTCGGATGAGACGTTAAACTGAGGCCCCTCTCAGGTGGACGTAAAAGATCCCACGGCCACTATTTCAAAAAAGAGCAGGGGAGTTCTCCCCTGTGTCCTGGGGCCAATATCTCAACCAACATCACTAAAACAGATGATCTGGTCATTATCACATTGCTGTTTGTGGGATCTTGCTGTGCGCAAAGTGGCTGCTGTGTTTCCTACATTACAACAGTGACCATTCAAAAGTATTTCATTGGCTGTAAAGCGCTTTGGGACGTCCTGAGGTTGTGACAGGTGCTGTAGAAATGCAAGTCTGTCTTTGATTCTTTCTGGCCTCGTGTTTATTGGGATTGGGATTTAAACCAATACAATCTCATTCCATTTAAGGCCTTTCAGTGGTTGAGATCCTGATCCCAGTCACTGCTGTCCCCCAGCTGACCCCTGCAGACAGACATCATTACCTGACTGTCCCATTCACCTCTTAATCCTTTAGGTTTAATCCTGAGATAGCTGATTATGTAATTAACCTGAGGTTACGGCCTGCCTAACATACATTTCACCCTGAGCACACTGTAGCTGATGCACAAGAATTTGATGTGACAACATACTGACTTTGCTGCCCGTATCCTAAGTCGCACCAAGTCCTGTTCACCCATCACCCCCTGCGCTCACTGACCTACATTATCGGCCTGTCAGGCAACGCCTCGAATTTAAAAATTCTCATCCTTGTTTTCAAATCGCTAAACACTGGAATTCCGAGCCTAAACCTCTCCGCCTCTCTCTCCTCTTTTAAGACGCTCCTTGAAACCTACCTCTTTGATCAAGCTTTTGGTCTGAACCAGTGGCAGGTGGTGAGCGAACCAACACGAGGGAAAAACCTACTTGACCTCGTCCACACCAATCTACCTGTCGCAAATGCATCTGTCCGTGACAGTATTGGTAGGAGTGACCACCGCACGGTCCTCGTGGAGATGAAGTCCCATCTTCGCACTGAGGACACCATCCAACGTGTTGTGTGGCACTATCACCATGCTAAATGGGATAGATTCAGAACAGATCTAGCAGCTCAAAACTGGGCGTCCATGAGGCGCTGTGGGCCATCAGCAGCAGCAGAATTGTATTCCAGCACAATCTGTAACCTCATGGCCTGGCATATTCCTCACTCTACCATTACCAACAAGCCAGGGGATCAACCCTAGTTCAATGAGGAGTGTAGAAGAGCATGCCAGGAGCAGCACCAGGCGTACCTAAAAATGAGGTGCCAACCTGGTGAAGCTGCAACTCAGGACTACATGCATGCTAAACAGCGGAAGCAACATGCTATAGACAGAGCTAAGCGATTCCACAACCAACGGATCAGATCAAAGCTCTGCAGTCCTGCCGCATCCAGTCGTGAATGGTGGTGGACAATTAAACAACTAACGGGAGGAGGAGGCTCTGCAAACATCCACATCCTCAATGATGGCGGAGTCCAGCACGTGAGTGCAAAAGACAAGGCTGAAGCATTTGCAACCATCTTCAGCCAGAAGTGCCGAGTGGATGATCCATCTCGGCCTCCTCCCAATATCCCCACCATCGCAGAAGCCAGCCTTCAGCCAATTCGATTCACTCCACGTGATATCAAGAAACGGCTGAGTGCACTGGATACAGCAAAGGCTATGGGCCCCGACAACATCCCGGCTGTAGTGCTGAAGACTTGTGCTCCAGAACTAGCCACGCCTCTAGCCAAGCTGCTCCAGTACAGCTACAACACTGGCATCTACCCGACAATGTGGAAAATTGACCAGATATGTCCTGTCCACAAAAAGCAGGACGAGTCCAATCCGGCCAATTACCGCCCCATCAGTCTACTCTCAATCATCAGCAAAGTGATGGAAGGTGTCGTCGACAGTGCTATCAAGCGGCACTTACTCACCAATAACCTGCTCACCGATGCTCAGTTTGGGTTCCGCCAGGACCACTCGGCTCCAGACCTCATTACAGCCTTGGTCCAAACATGGACAAAAGAGCTGAATTCCAGAGGTGAGGTGAGAGTGATTGCCCTTGACATCAAGGCAGCATTTGACCGAGTGTGGCAGCAAGGAGCCCTAGCAAAATTGAAGTCAATGGGAATCAGGGGGAAAACTCTCCAGTGGCTGGAGTCATATCTAGCACAAAGGAAGATGGTAGTGGTTGTTGGAGGCCAATCATCTCAGCCCCAGGACATTGCTGCAGGAGTTCCTCAGGGCAGTGACCTAGGCCCAACCATCTTCAGCTGCTTCATCAATGACCTCCATCATAAAGTGAGAAATGGGGATGTTTGCTGATGATTGCACAGTGTTCAGTTCCATTTGCAACTCCTCAGATAATGAAGCAGTCCGTGCCCGCATGCAGCAAGACCTGGACAACATCCAGGCTTGGGCTGATAAGTGGCAAGTAACATTCATGCCAGACAAGTGCCAGGCAATGACCATCTCCAACAAGAGAGAGTCTAACCACCTCCCCTTGACATTCAACGGCACTACCATCGCCGAATCCCCCACAATCAACATCCTGGGGGTCACCATTGACCAGAAACTTAACTGGACCAGCCACATTAATACTGTGGCTACAAGAGCAGGTCAGAGGGTGGGTATTCTGCGGTGAGTGACTCACCTCCTGACTCCCCAAAGCCTTTCCATCATCTACAAGGTACAGGTCAGGAGTGTGATGGAATACTCTCCACTTGCCTGGATGAGTGCAGCTCCAACAGCTTGACACCATCCAGGACAAAGCAGCCCGTTTGATTGGCACCCCATCCACCACCCTAAACATTCACTCCCTTCACCACCAGCGCACTGTGGCTGCAGTGTGTACCATCCACAGGATGCACTGCAGCAACTCGCCAAGCTTCTTCGACAGCACCTCCTAAACCCGTGACCTCTACCACCTAGAAGGACAAGGGCAGCAGGCACATGGGAACAACACCACCTGCACGTTCCCCTCCAAGTCACACACCATCCCGACTTGGAAATATATCACCGTTCCTTCATCGTCGCTGGGTCAAAATCTTGGAACTCCCTACCTAACAGCATTGTGGGAGAACCTTCACCACATGGACTGCAGCGGTTCAAGAAGGCGGCTCACCACCACCTTCTCAAGGGCAATTAGGGATGGGCAATAAATGCCAGCCTCGCCAGCGACGCCCACATCCCATGAACGAATATAAAAAAACCTGTCCTAATATCTCCGTATGTGGCTCGGTGTCAAATTTTGTTTGATAATCGCTCCTGTGAAGCACCTTGGGATGTTCTACTCTGTTAAAGGTGCTATATAAATGCAAGTTATTGTTATTGATCAGGATTCAGGGCTACGACTGATTTCTCCTCCAAAGGCCAGATCTCCTGAGGCTAATTGTGCACCCCCCTCCCCCTCCCCTCCCCCTCCCCCCCGGCTGCCCTGGCTCAACACAGACCAGGAATGGGACGTTTTACTACGTTAAAGGCGCTCTATAAATGCAAGTTGGTGTTGTTAGCTGATCTCAGCCAGGGTAGTCGTAAAGGTGCTACAGTTTGGCTTGGCACATTGCAGGCAGAGATCCTGCTCCCGATCACAGCTCTTTAAAACGCGCCTGAGCTGCTGTACACGCAGTTTTAGGTACACAGTTACGCAGCAGTGACCTTGCAGTTGTTGGTGAACGTGACGAGGCTGCCCGTGGCCCGGGCCAAAGAACAAACTGTTCTGTTTCATTGCGAACTAACAGAGAGGAAATGTCCTTGAGGGAAACAACACTGTGGATTTAAAGTGGAACTCCTGCAACTTTCACTCCCCCTCAAAGACAGAATGTTTTCTCCTCTCCTGAAGGCTTTCACCCGTTGCTAGGATGCAGCACAGGCACTGGCCAGATTCCAGTAACTGCCCTTCTTATGCGAGCTTAGACAGCAAATGCACACAGGCTATTCAACTATGGGGGTCACAGCCCAGCCTATTCCTGTTCTCACCTGACAGCTGCACTTTCCAGCAGGAATCAGTAGGCGGTGATCAGGAGCAGGAGCTCGGGCTGACCTTTCCCAGGGCATTCCAAAGCAATCAGTGGTACTTTTATTATTACCCTGGCTGAGATCAGCTAACTCGGCACAGAGGATCAAACTCGGGATTTTCCTGGTCTGTGTCGCTGAGCAGCACTTCAGGTGGAGCATTCACTCACTGGGTCATCAGTTTTAGTGTGGAAAATACAAAATGTCACACATTGGGGGTATGGCATTCTATTGGAGCCATGTAGAGGGAGCTTTACTCTGTATCTAACCCGTGCTGTACCTGCCCTGGGTGTGATTGATGGGACAGTGTGTGTGGGGGGGTTTGACGGGGCGGTGTATTATTATTATTATTAATATTTAATCTTTCGTCTCTTACCAAACCCTCCAATGGATCCTTGACGTTTTACCACCATCTCTAGGATATAAAGTAGAATTACAGCCAGTTCTCCATCAAATGTTGTGTTGAGCAGGTGAGCTCTTATTCAGAGCTCCTCCACGTACTATCAGAGGTACGAACAGACCAAATTAACAAGCAGCAATGGAACAGCTGGTCCATCAAGCCTGTCCCACATCTCACGATGGCTGGAGCCACTCCCTGCGCCCACTCCCTCTCACCTTTGAGTCAGAAGATTGGGTAAAAGCCCCACCACAGTATATAACCTGGGCTGACACTTCAGGGCAGTACTCGGGGAGTGAACGAAAGAACTTGCATTTATATAGTGCCTTTCATGACCTCGAGACACCCCAAACACTTTACAGCCAATTAAGTACTTTTGAAGTGTAGTCACTGTTGTAATGTAGGAAACGCAGCAGCCAATTTGCGCACAGCAAGATCCCACAAACAGCAATGTGATAATGACCAGATAAACTGTTTTAGTGATGTTGATTGAGGGATAAATATTGGCCAGGACACCGGGGAGAACTCCCCTGCTCTTCTTCGAAATAGTGCCATGGGATCTTTTATATCCACCTGAGGGGGCAGACGGGGCCTCGGTTTAACATCTCATCCAAAAGACGGCACCTCCGACAGTGCAGCACTCCCTCAGTACTGGAAGTGTCAGCCTGGATTATGGGCTCAAGTCTCTGGAGTGGGGCTTGAACCCACAACCTTCAGACTCACTGCATTATGGGAGGTGCTGTCCTTCAGACGGGCATCAGACTGAGCCCCCCTCTGCCTGTTCAGGTAGATGTTAAAGGTGCTGCCACTATTCAAGGCAGCAGGAAGTTCTCCAAGTTTCCTGGCCAACATATTCCCCCCAATCAACACCAGCGAAAACAGGATCAATCGGTCATTCATTTCCTTTGCTGCAAATTGGCTGTGAAGCACTTTGGGACATCCTGAAGACATGAAAAGAGCTACATTAATGTTCTTAAAGGGGGAATAAAATTGCACTGGAGTGAAATGAAGGAGCTGACTGCCTCAAACTGGAACTGGAGCAAGCAGCCCTCTGGTACACCCGAGTGGCCATTCTTCAATTAAGAGTCTGAACCGTGACTGTCATCCAAAACTCTGCTGCCCGTATCCTAACTCGCACCAAGTCCCATACGTCCATCACTCCTGTGCTCGCTGACCTACATTGGCTCCCGGTCCAGCAATGCCTTGATTTTAAAATTCTCATCCCCGTGTTCAAATCCCTCCATGGCCCTCGCCTCTCCCTATCTCTGTAACCTCCTCCAGCCCTACAACCCTCCGAGATCTCTGCGCTCCTCCAATTCTGGCCTCTTGCGCATCCCCGATTTTCTTCGCTCCACCATTGGCGGCCGTGCCTTCAGCTGCCAAAACCTCTTTGTCTTTTAAGACGCTCTTTAAAACCTACCTCTTTGACCAAGCGTTTGGTCACTTGTCCTAATATCTCCTTATCCGGCACTGCGTTAAATTTTCTTTGATTACACTCCTGTGAAGCGCCTTTGGATGTTTTACTTCATTAAATGCAAGTTGCTGTCAGCAGCATATTGAACCATGGAAGGCATCACCAGTGCCAAACCAAATCCTGTCATCACCCGCCACCCACAAACAGGAGGCACAAAGACCAGAGAGCGGGTGCAATTTAAGGTGTTCATCGTTATGTTTTAATGAAATCAATGACTTTGTTACAGGAATCTGGTACATCCGAGGCAACGTGCTGTTAGAAACAGTCGCAAATCATGTATGAATGCATGTATAAGCAAAAAATAAAACTCAAACCATTTAACACAAGGAATTATTGCAGATTTACTCTTTCCCCCGAATCACAGTCCAGTGCTGTTCAAAAAGTTTTATAGTGCAGTCTCTGTACATAAACACTCCTCGCACACTATTTACTGAGAGGCACAGAACACACTGAATTATATTGAACATCAGGTCACACCAAGAGGCTACTGCAATTTGCTTGTATGTAATTCCACCGTTATCCTTCCAAGATTCGTATATTAACAGCGAGAAGCATTTATTGACCTACCTGTGATTTCAATTGACGTTTCCAAGGCCCCGCCCTCCCTTCCAATTTCAATAAATTATGCTAATGGCGAGAAAAAGATTTAGCACAAAATAAGCTTAAGAATTGTGTTTTTTTTTAAAAAGGGAGACATGTACTTGAATCATGTTAAATGCACATTCAACTGAACTTGGGCAGCTTATAAGGGGAGACATCTGAAGCTCAACCCCGTTTACATCACAGCCTTGCAACATGAACAAGCTGGCGTTCAGCCCCAGACACCTGCCAGTTAGTTTCATTCACTGGCTCCCCCCTCTGCCCTCCCCGCCAGGTTAGGGTTGCCAACTCTCCAGGATTGCCCTGGAGTCTACAGAAATTGAAGATTAATCTCCTGGACACTGATGCGGGCAACACTCGCATAGGGGCATTTAAAAAGTGCTTTTGTTCCATTTTCTTTTGAATACTTTTGCTTGTTAGTTATAAATTTATTGGAGATGGGGTGGAGGGGGTGGGGAGTGGAGCTGTTTTACTGGGCGGGGCAGTTGGAGGCAGCTCACGTGATCAAACCTCCAGGAATACGACCAAAGCCGGCGACCCTCACCCAGGGTCGAATGTAAACTGCCACCCGACCCTTGAGAATGCCACTGACGGGGACAGAAGGATTCATCTCCCATGGATGGCACTTCCTTGTGGTGCAAGTATCCTTTTTATTGTGCAGAGGATCTACCCACTGTAAGGGGGGGGGGGGGGGGGGGGTTTGAGCATCTTTGCAGATGGAAGCTTGCAGGCGCCGATGTGACCTTCGACCCGGAAAACTTACCCATGCACAACTGTTGCCATCATTGTGCCAAATCCGCCCTGCAGTATAAACAGGGCAAATTGCCAGCAAGGTTTGCCCCCACGTTATACTACAGATCCGATCTACTGGGTGAATGCAGTAAAAAATGGCACATGTACCTCCAGGGAGTGTCACTGATGGGAGCTGTGGCCTTCTGCCCTTGTCCAGTGGCAGTGCCGAATATACGAAGGAGAGGAGGGGGAACCGTGCCCGTCAATCCCCGAGCCCCTGGGTGGAGGGGGAAGATGCCTGGCCTCGTGCGTCATTCGAGGGGAACTTTTAATTGAAAATTTTTCCATCAGACAGAAGCCCTGTCCCCATCTGATTGCAAACATTCAGAAAACTGGTCTCCAGCCAATGAATGGGACCCTAATGGGCAAAGAGAGCTTCTTACAATCAGCCAGATCTCAATATCCATGTCCAGTACTGACTGACCTAAAGTTGCCCTGCTGTGGGATCAGAGAGCAGGATTGTTAGTGCTCAGCCACCCCATTCCCACACATCCCAGAGCAGAAGTTCACCATAAAACATCTGCTGCAACGAGCCCTTTGCCCCCATTTCTTCCCATCCACTGGCTTTTTTTCAGGTAGAGTTTGATGGGTGCCAAGCACTCTCCGGCACTTGGCTCCAATAGGCATTCTCCCTGTGTGAACCGAGACAAGCAAGCTTTGGCAGGCTATTTGGCCAAGGTGGGTATCGCAGCCAAGCCCGATCCTGTCCTCTCCCGATGTCCGTACTCATGCACTTTCCAACAGGAGCCAAGGGGCCAGCGATGAGTGGGGAAACTGCATCATCTAAACGACAATTTAACACAAACAAACCAAGGGAAGCAGAGCAGCAGATGATTCCGGTGCTATAAAGGGAGATATGTACTGCTGCAGAATATTGATGCCGTTTTGGAGTACAGGGGCAGTCTCACATTACAATAGTAAATGGCGCTTTTGTACTTTAAACAAAGGGCAGTGGCCCAAACATCACAAATAGAACAGGTCTTTTGGTACAGGTATGAGCGTGAGAGACATGGGGCTCCATCATTCCTATGCAATGGCAGAGGAATCAAACCCAGTACAGGGTGCACAAATCCTGGGGCTCTACCAAATAGAGCTGCGAGTATCAAGTGCAATCATGATATGAAGTTTGGGAGGGAGAGGGGGTGAAGAGAGATACCCACCCTTTGGGGCAGTGGGGGAGTTGAGCCTATTGCATCTCTGTCAGATGCATTGTACAAGAGTGTTTAAGGCAGCTCTTTCAGTGGCGTCCACGTAGGGTAAAGACAATTCTACTGCCATCCTTGCCCCTTCTGTATCCGCCAGTTGTTCCCAACAAGCCCTCCCTCCTAAATTCCATATTCTGAAGAGTATGGCCCGTGAGTCACTTGCTACTGTACAATCTGGGGTCTCTGCAAGGAAATCCTAAAGGTCTCAAGTCATCAGAATTCAGTATTTTTCTATTTCTCAACATGTTTGTGGTTTCTTCTGCTGTTTGCTAATTAAAAGGTTTGTGTTAGTGTTTAACACAGTTTTTCTTTAAGCAGTAACACTGTTTCAGAAGTTATTTGCAGGGCATTCCCCCAAAAAGGAAAGTTTATAAACTATTGCTATACATACACAGAGGGGTGTCTTATAGCCCACTCATACTCTCAGGCTGTCTTTTGACTATCAAAGGGGATGGGCTCAGCTGCTCCAACTGCCAAAGGCTCCTGTTATTGCCTCTTCCCATGCCCGTCTGGAACACGCTGATGTAAGAGGAGCTCTGAACCAGTGAGAAAGGGGTAACATTTGCTCAAAACCCTGATTTTAGGTACATCATTCTTGCCTTTCCATCCCAGCCAATTTTTAACTGCAAAAGATTTGCTCTCATTTCTCTAATGTCTACAATCAGCAGGAAGTCAAATCGGGGAAGTGTGGGGTGAACAATAAGCTTTATTGGGGATAGCTGAAGCTGACAGATGTGCCTTAAAGCCTGGTACAAGCAGCATTTTAAAAAAATTGTTTCTCCTTTCCCTTCACTGCCCTCCATTCCCAGAAATGACGCACTCCGACTGCAACAGTTTGAAGTTTATGCTTAGGGCCGGGACATCCTTGCCCAGGACCCACTCTCGGGGCTCTGCCACATAGAACAGTGGAGCACAGGGCTACCCCAGTGCCTGAAATCAAAAGCTCACCAAATGGGCAATGGCGAGGGTGAGCACTTCCTATAAGAAACCTTGTTGGGCTATTTGATGAAGCCCTTTTACTTGCTGTATGCAAACTAGTCTATCTCCTCTTCTTGCTGCCCAGCGAGGGAATGCTATTAGGAGGCTGCAAGAGGAGAAGAGAGAATAGAACTGAATTCCAGTTCAGTCAACTTCCCACCAGGGAAGGCCGTGAATGGAGTTTGAGCATCTGCTGTGAACCACAGGAGATGGGATGCAAGGAGCCTCCGGGCTGCATTACAAGTACCGCTGTGCTCCAAATGTATGGTTAGAGTCCTTGGCTGCTGCTGGCTCACATATCTCCTCGTCAGGGGAAGGGAGAAAGAAGGCAGAGCCCCCTCAACCTACGTTAGCCAGTTGCATATGCTGCATAGAGTGGCAGGGGAGGAAGTGACAATCGCTAAGGCTTCTACCCGAGGGAGACGGTGGGGAGTTGGTCCTACCCAAATGAAAGATGGTACCAAAACACAAGACACAAAGGTACCCATAATTACACCTGGACAAGACAGAGGGCTTTTACAGTGTCTGTGTCTCATATCCAGCAACTAAGCTGACAAGTGTTAAAACTGCCAGCAAAGCAACAGCTTTAAATGCTCCGATACCGAGTTAGATTCACAGCTCCCTTATCCTCGGTTTCACATCCATTACCTTTAATGGGGCGCAGACACTTGAGGTGCTTTTTAAGAGGACGGTTATAATCACAGCAAAACTTACAATATACACAGGAATAAATAACTGACAAAAAACAGCATAAAACACAAGAGGCAGAATCAAAAACCAAACCTATTTACATGAGTATAGACTAGGCTCCAAATATACATACTGTCCTTCAGTAGTGATGCAATAACCATCTCATTCATTCGGAATCAAATCACATATATATACTTTTTTAAAACGCTGTAATCAGCAAGCTCGCTGGGAATTCAGCAAGTGCTGTAGTTTAATTAGAACAGGTGCAATTTGTAGTTTAACGGAATTTCACACTTAGCGAGAGTGAACTGGGGCACTGGATCCCATTCGCAGACGCTTACTGCATGTGGGCATGCCGTGGTACTCAAGACTGATGTAACACAAAGTGGGGCACTGGTAGTCGGCACCAGGGAAGGGAGAGCCAGTTTGAGCAATTGCACTGCTCGGATGATGTATGACTTTTGTGGGAATACAGGACAGGTCTGGGACGCCTCTCCTTCCTGCCCCATACGTAACTTTCTCCTGCACTGCAGGTGGGGACTCCAGCTGGAGGGTTCTGCTGCCTCATCGAAGTGGCCACTTTTCATGTGCGAACGTATGGAGTCAGCAGGTTATTCAACCATGGGGGACATCACAGCAGAGTCCGGTCCTGTTTTTTTAAAAACACAATCTGACATCCACACACTTTGCAGTGCCAAGACCAATGCTAGCACCCTTGCCTTGTCGATGAGACCTGATAATGCAGAGTGGAGGTCAAACCTGCTCTGTATCAGGTGCCAAACTGGTATGAAAGCATATTCACTCACTGAGCCACCTGGGCAACTCTTAATTCAAAAAAAATTTTTTTCAAATTAAAAGAAGAGTGCGCAAAATAAATAAATGTGACCTTCTCCTGATCAAAGAGGCACCGTGAGTTCAGGAAAAGGTACTGGCAAACCTTTGGGATTGGGGAATAGTCAGGCCACTGTGTTATTTTGGTCGGGCCAAGTACGACTCAAGGATGCCTTTCGATGCAATCTATATTTCTGCATTGTGTAAGGGGTTTACACGACCATCAAGCACAAAGGTGGAACCTCTTAACACCGGTATGTATGGTACAACAGGGGACCAGTCTACATGCGCACCAGATCGCCACAAGAACAAGATTGATTACAGGGCCAGAGACCACATGACAGATTGCGCAGCTAGTGGTGTGTCTGGGCAATCAAGGTAACCCGGGCAAGTTACGTTTGCGCAAACTCAAAATGTAAACACACGGGTAAGTGTTCTTCAATTATTAATTTGTCTGGAAGAAACGCAACTCGTGCTCCCCATAACACTCCCCCGCCTTTCTTCCCCAGCAAGGAATCTCAACATCGCCACAAGTTTATCCCATTGCACTGGGACAAAATATTTCAGCTGCAGATGACCAACACATCTGGACTTGTGGCTTGGACAAATCAGGCACGCACTGATAAACCCACCATAAGTGGCTCTCACTGCATCAAGCATCTATTCCAAGTGCAACAAAGTTTAACATTTCCTGAAGGTTTGCAAGGGCTCAGCCGATCAGCAAGACCCGTAAATCCAGTGACACGCTACAGGTGCAGTGCAAATACACAACAAAAATCGGGGGTGGGGGCCTTCTGGTGTCATCATCTTCGACAAAATGACTGAACTGGGCATTGGCTAAACTTATTTTTCAAAATGTAGTTTCTCCTCTCCATCTCCTCCCCCTTACCCCACGATGTGGAGATTCTATTGACCTGGCAGAGCCAAGCTGTGGGGGGGGGGGGGGGGTGTATTTAATTCAGTGATATTCTCAACATTCTGGCACTACTGCACTTTGCAAAACTGAGTACAAACCTGGGGAATACTCATCAATTATTAATCGAGGAGAAAAAAGGTTATAGTTTTTTTTTAAAAATCACTGTACAAATTGTATGTTTGTTAGACACAAAGTTTAAAAAAAAGTGTATTAGAATAGCCAGACTGTCTGTTACAAAACTGAACATCACAGTCAATTGAACCAAACAGTGGGATGCATAATATTCTAAGCAAGTGTTTCTTGGGTTAAAGGGAAACTCATCTGTTTTATTGTTGGCCAACCAAAGACTCAATTTTAATCCCACTTCCCCCCCCCCCATCAAGCACACAAGTGAGGGATGTATTTGGAGTGTGACTTTAAGAGTTCAGCTGCATTTCTATTCAAGACCTGCGAGCGTGTGGAAAGTGATGTGAAGAGGAGCGAGTGTAACAAAAAAATAATGCGACAGAATTCACTGCATCTTTTTGGTTGTGGCTGATATGCCAAATGCTGCTTAAAGGGGCCGTGGTTAATGGGAGCAGCACTGTGTTAAAGGGACCTATACTCAGGCACTGAGTTTAAACGAGTTACCGCGTGCCTTGAAATACATGGAAAGAATTTCATACCAACGTGTTAAGCAATGCGCATATCGCTACCTCATGGTAAAATTTCAAGGCCCGTGACGGGGAAAAGCTGACAGCCTCAATTAGTCAGCAGATGATTTGGTGAGCGGTCAGAAAGCCTCCTCAAATTTACATCAATAAAATAGTAAAAAAGTAACAGCTACTAAATCCTGTCAAACAGCAGCACAGGAATCAACTCTCGAGAAAACTAAACGCCTGCAGCTGTGAGAAAGGCCAAGCATCCACTCTCACCAAAATTCTACAGCAGTGTTGCCAACTTTCTGTGACAGTCACAATCCCCAACTGGTGTCTTGCTTGATGGCCAATCTCAGGAAAACTTGGAGTGAGGGTAGGCCGTCATTCCTACACGGCGAGCCTCTGATTTCAATCGTTGCCCTGTCAACCATTGCTTCATGGCAAGGCACTTCCCCACAGTTACAGAAAGAGAAAATGAAGCTACAGAACTATAGTAACACTATTTACTCTAATAAAACTCTTGCTGGAAGGAAGCTGGCACAGAATTCCCTTGCCTTCTGTTGCGAGAGAGCAAGAAATGGGGAGGGAGTGACACTGTATGACGGTCAACAACTCAGACACCATGAACGGAGGCCACGGCACACATGGAGAAGCACGTCAAAGGACATGGTGGAAGGCCACATTATGAGCGCCACTGTTCGAGGTTCCAACAGATGGCACGACAAATCTCACAGAGATCTGGGCATCTTGTAGGGAACACGTGAACCATCCTGCAACATACTCGAGGTCAAGCGACATCATAAACCGCCAGCACTGAACGGTGTGGTTTAATCATTATCCCAACCCCAGGCGTGTTTTAGCACTGAACGCACTCTCAAATCTTTACTATATACATCTGCCTTACTTGCCTTCCTGCTAGGAGGTTTATCCCTGGAGAGTCTATATCTGTTGCTGATGCAAATATTTTCTAACTGCTCCATTATAAAGGCCAGCTTCTGTTGTGGGGTTACACAGGGAAGGGGTACACATTACAGGCTAATGCCAATTGAGTCAGGTTACAATGGGGGCTCGTGACTGGAAGATAGGGTTTTACTGAGAAATAATATCCTACTTTACAGTGATAAAACTCCTGTTTATAAAACACACCCTGTATTACTATAAAGTGTGCATTTGAGGAGAATCAGATTCATTGCCCAATAATATCCTCACCAGTCATCCACAAATAAACCTTTAGCATGGGGTTACTGTCTTTAACCATCTAATTACCAAATGTCCTTCTTCAGACCCAGCAAAACAACAAAGCAATGAGTTCTACTCCAAGGGGAATCTGTGACAAAGCAATGGACAGGAGTTAAGAGTTTTTGTAGGATGTGATGGCATGGTATGATTATATATAATGTATCCATCCCTTATTTTTCCCTTTCACTGTAGAAAACACAGTTGGGCTTTAATTACCGGAGTTTGCCAAAGGAAGCATGGTGGGCTCGGGTGGGTCAGGTTAGTTGAGCTGAGCTGAGCTCGAGTGGATCGAGTCAGGTTGAGGTGAGCCAGTTCAGGGCCGGCTGAACTCGGTCAGGTCGAGCTGAGGTCAGTTAAGTTCGGTTGGATTAGGTTGAAGTCTTTTAAAACATGCACATACCATTAAAGCTGTAAAACACTTTTGTATATTATATATTGGATAGAGTAGTTCAGCTCTAAGATTTCTGCATATTTCATGACAAACCTTGCCACTTTTCGCTTGCATTAGCTCAAACTTGATATAACGACCAACCTCTAGCATTCGAGGTACTGCTCTACTGGGAAAGAGTTTGCAACAGACTAAACGACGAGGCAGGACTGCACCTGAGAAGTGCCGCAAAACAGATCAACAGTCAAAGTTGCCTATTCACGGAGGAATAGATTTTCTGCACAGTTGTGTTTAGCAACTGATTTACTATGGCAGGGTTAGAAAGCGTCACAAGACCCAGGATACCTCGAGTGCAAACATTTTGCAAACCATCACCAATACATAAATGTGTAAATAACGGGCACACAAACGTGCAGTAAGTACACTTCCCCCCCACCCCGGGACGGTGGTAACACTTGCTGGGGTACAGTTCCACAGCCACGGTATGTCAGCAAGTGATCATTCTTCCTGTGTGAGCCAAGACAGTGGATGCCACTGGGCTATTCCACAGCTTAGCGCAATTTTGCCCAAACCTGCCGTTCACACACAGTAGCACACGCCAGATAGCGATCAGGTACAGGAGCCCTGGCTGATATTCCCCTCCTTTGCCCAGTGACACCGAAGCCAAATAGAGTGTCCCCATATCCCAGCTGCGATCAGCTAACTCAGCAGGTTCTTGGGTCTGTATAAACTCAGAAGCCCAATGAATTTACCTACTGGAACAGTAGGCGTATTAAAAGCTGCTGCCTTAGAACCCCGCAGCCCTCGTTCATCAGACCCTGCTGCAGATGTGGTAGAGTATGTAACCCCCACCGTGAAATGTTTCGATAAATGAATGCCAGAGGATTCGAGATGGGCCAGCATTTCGTTGACAGGCGTATATACAATTAGAAGAAACTCTGCAGAAAAGAATCCAATTGGTTTAGAGGTGCATGATCACAATTGGTGGGTGCACAGGGCCTAATATAACACAGGGATTAATTTAACATATTACCATGGCAAGAAGGCAGCACCTGTTACACAACTTCCTTTAAGACATGAGCCTGATGCTCAGTCCAGAACAAGGATTAGTTTTTGAGGAACGGTTTGACAGTCTCAGAGTCTATAAGGAAATTAAAGTACGTCAATTCTTTGTTCTTCTGACGTTCAGGGGTTTTAGGAGGGGTGGGGGGGGGGGGGGGGGGAAGAGGGCAAAGAGAGAGGGGGGAAAAGAGAAGTAGTACTGCAGGTCAGAAAATGGAGCCAGACCTGCCGGTTTGTACAGCCTGAAGCAGCTGCTATGCACGTGGTGGACGGAAACAAAACCTTCTTACTGACAATGTTCAACTTTACTTGTACACTCACAACTGACCCAGCAAGACAGACCCTTGCAATGAGATTTATTCAGCCAGTGGAGTTCTTGGCTCAGGGTACTTGGTCAGATGCTCCAAGCAGCAATGATAGTAAGAATCTACAAATTATACAAGTAGTTGCAGGGTGTCAGCTGGCGATCTTTTAAAACACACTAAATATTTACACTGGGTCACCAATGCATTTGGCCAGTAAATGCTTCCTAAGAGGGAAATGAAAGGGCACGGAAAAGAGATTCACCCCAATACTCCGGATGGTAATGAGCAGCAGGTGGGGTTTACACTCTCTTATCACAGCACAACAGGATGTGGGCTGGCAACTAACTTTCCCCCCCCCCCCCCAAGTTCAGTTTCTGATCAAGGTCAGAAGAGGCAGGAAGTAAAATATATCCTGCTGTGAGGTATTTTGGGGGGGGGGGGGGGGGGGGACGGACGGACCTCAAGATTGCTCTGCTATGGCTCCCCAAACAGCATTTGCCTCCAAATATAAAATCTGGAAGCATTTTTTCATGCAAAGGATTGTGGAAATCTGGTGTTGAGTTAATTGGAATTTTCAAGACCAAGATCGATAGGTTTTTGTTGGATAAGAGTATCAGGGGATATGGAGCAAAGGCGGGTAAATGGATTTGAGGTACAGGTCAGTCATGATCTGACTGAATGGCGGAACAGGTTTGTGGGGCTGAATGGCCTATTCCTGTTCCTATATTCCTATGAATGGATGTTGATCGAACACTCATGGGGAACAGAGCAATGGGGAGGGTAACAGAGTGGGGCAAAGACAAAAAAACCGTAACATTGTAGGATAAGCCGTACGACTCATTACAGGCTGAGAGAATGCACGGTCACGCCAACAGATGTGCAAGTAGGATATCAGGAGACAAGGAAAAGAATATTAAAAGGCGGTTTGAAATTGGGCAAGGGGTGTCGCACGTTAGGGGGCAGACGACTAGGAGAAAAACCAGGATAGTGGAATAGCCTTGATGACCAAAAGGGGAGCAAATGGAGACCAGTCACCCAATGCAAAAATAAAGTGTTGACCAACACCAAAGATAGGATTGGGACTGATTGAACATGAACTCAATTGCAAAAAAGTTAAATAAAATGTTACATCAATACTCTAGTGCTAAAGCGCAACAAGATGTGTGTAAATGGGAAAAGTGGGGTTCTATATACATTTGCCATTTTGAACAATAAATGTATTAAAAATGGTGGTGAATAAAGTCTATTGCACTGAGTCTGCCAATACAGTAGGAGTTAAATAACATCACTCTTCACTGAAATAAAAATTAAACAGCCCCAATGAGAGTCAAATCCATTTCACACATCCTCTCGTGTGAACGTTTCATTTTTTTTTTAAAAAGGGGATATTATTTTTCCTCTTTGCACCCTGTGGAGTTATGTGGCTAGGAAGGCCAACAGAAAGGGATACAGTTATATAAAACATTGGAATTATAAGGATTGCTCACTAAACAGGCAGATGACACACAGTATATTGTACAGGTGGGATCTCTGGGTCAGTAGACCACAAAGGCAAGGCACCAACCCCCAGAAAAATCAGCCAAGGCCAGTGCTTCACCCTCTGGTCCTAAGGTTTCCGTCAAACTGATCGACTTGCAACACTGTTGAAAAAAGGAAAAACAGACGTATCATTAAGTAAAAAGAAAAAGATTTATATAGTGCCTTTCACAACCTCAGGACGCCCCAAAGCGCTTCACAGCTAACAGAATACTTTTGAAGTGTAGTCACTGTTGTAGGACAGTCAAAACCTTAAAGCCTATATAATTTGTGCAATTCTATATAAATTATCAACTGACTGTGGGCAACGTTGCAAGTAATTTATTAGTCATTAGATAAAGTGGTTAGGACCTTACTCCTAGTTTATTCGGTGTGGTGGTTTGAAGAGAGGGTCGGTTAATAGCTTTGTGTGTCACACAATGAAACGATAGTCCATTTTTACCACTTCCTCCCATAGCTTCTCCCCTTAATAAAAAAAAAGACTTGCATTTATATAGCACCTTTCACAACCTCGGTGTCCTAAAGCGCTTCACAGCCAATGAAGTACTTTTGAAGTGTAGTCACTGTTGTAATGTAGGTCAGTCAAAAACCGTAAGCCAACAACAACTTTAGATTTATACGTAGTGCCTTGAACGTACTAAAAAAAATCCTAAAACACCATAAGGCACCTCAATCCTTAGAGTTACTTGAACCGTGACAGCACAGTTTAATAGTTTATATTAATTTCATCTGAACTCAGATGTCACTGCCATTACATACTGAGCTCTGCCAGTGGTTCAGTACCTGCACCTTCCTGGTGTGCTGCTGTCTGAGGGTCAATCCTTGGTCTGCACTGAGTTAGCTGATCTTGGCAGGGGTCAGGGGGTGCTACAATTGGCCTCAGTATTTTTATTTGATTGTTCTTGGGATTTGGGCAACAAAGCTGTATTTGTTGCCCATCCCTAGTTGCCCTGAGTGTATTAAGAATCAACCATGTAGTGTGGGGCTAGAGTCACCTATAGGCCAGACTGGGTAGGGGTGGCAGGTTCCAATCTTTGAAGGGCATTCGTGAACCATTGGGTTTTTACAACAATCTGATAGCTTTCATGGTCATTTTTCCCTGTTACCAGCCCACAAATAACCAGATTTATTTAATTCAATTTCTCAACTAGCCATGGTGAATTCACATGGTTGTTAGTCTAGTACCATAACCACTAACTACTGTACCCTCAGGCTACAAAGGTGAAAAAAAAAGTCAGAGTAAATACCTCCCCCGTGCCCCCCATTAGTATAGTGACCCCTGTTGGGAAGTGTGGGTGACCGGCCAGGACTGGGCATGGTGGCATTGCCCCCTCACCGACACTCTGGCTAGTGTCACACATTCCAACCCTACAGGCCCACAAAACTCAAACTGGACAAACTTTCAACTAAGAAATGTAAGCACAACTGGAAAGGAGTTGCCTGGGTTTCATGGGCTGAACTGCCAGCACTCTCAGGCCTAAATTTGGACACTCCTTATCTACTCGGCAATAAAAATAAAGAAAACCCGTGGTGCTGGGAAATCAAATAAAAACAGAAGATGGTGGAGAAACACACCAACATCTGAAGAGGAAGAAAAGAGTTTCAGGTGGAAACATTCCCCAAAACCATGAGATTTTAATTTTCACTCAGTGTAAGCATCAAACACTCCCAGATCAGGTATAGCACAGGTTAGATTCAGAATAAAGTTCCCTCTACACTGCTCCATCAAACACTCCCAGGTCAAGTTGAGCACAGGTTAGATACAGAGTAAAGTTCCCTCTACACTGTCCACGAATGTGCCTCAGCCCCAACTTCAGAACAATGCCACCTATTTAATTTTTATTTCAGTGGAGTTATTTAACTCATACTCTGTTGGCAGACTCAGTGCAATAGAATTTAATTCATCACCACCATTCACCAGAATTTAATTCACCACCACCAGAGGTCTTTAAGATAATGAAAGGGTTTGATAGGGTAGATGTAGAGAAAATGTTTCCACTTCTGTGGGGGAGACCAGAATTAGGGGTCATAAATATAGTCACTAATAAATCAAATAGGAAATTCAGGAGAAACTTCTTTACCCAGAGAGTGATGAGAATGTGGAACTCACTACCACAAGGAGTAGTTGAGGCGAATAGCAAAGATACATTTAAGGGGAAACTAGATAAGCACATAAGGAAGAAAGGAATAGAAGGACATGCTGATGGGGTGAGATGAAATAGGGAGGGAGGAGGCTCGTGTGGAGCATAAACGCCGGCATAGAGCAGTTGAGCCTAATGGCCTATTTCTGTGCTGTAGTTTCGATGTAACTCAATGTAATTTTGAGTGTTCTGTGATATTTCCCCATACCAGCTTCTCGGAGATTGGCAATTCCCACCAAAGCAACAGCGGTTGGTCCAGGCACAAGATCTGCCCCAAGTGTACTTCATGCAAGATCCTTAGTCAGCAGGCAGAAAAGACTATCATCGCGACTGGATTTAAACCCAGCTTCTCAGAGGGAGTGTCTAACCCACCGTTAACACTCTCGCTGCGTCCCTCGTGCAGAGAACTGCTCCTCCAGAACACGCCGTGATCTTACCTTCTTTTTCTTGAGCTCCGCAGTGTCAAGTCCCTGCCACTGTGCCTAGCAGTTGCACTGTTGTTTGTTTGGTGTCTGCATGCCTCTGGGCTGCCGCAGCTGGCGTAATGAGGCATCACCATACTGGATTCCTGAGCCCATGCGTTCGGGGTCTAGCTCACCTACAAGTTTTTTTTAAAAAGAGAGGATTTAAAAAAAAAACTACCTGCCCCATTAGACGTCTGAGGTGCTCACTGTACACTGCCCATTAGACTACGTAAATGAATGGGGTAACTTGGTCTGAACAACAACTTGCACCTTTAACATAGTAGAACGTCCCAAGAAGCTTCATAGGAGCGTAAATCAGACAAAAATTGACACCGAGCCACATGAGGAGATATTAGGACAGGTGATCAAAAGCTTGGTCAAAGAGGTAGTTTTTAAGGAGCATCTTAAAAGGAAGAGAGAATCATAGAATGGTTACAGCACAGGAGACCATCATTCCATCCGTCAAGCCTGTGCCGGCTCTCTGCAAGAGTAATCCAGCTAGTCCCACTCCCAAGCCCTTTCCCTGTAGTCCTGCAAATGTTTTCCTTTCAAGTACTTATCCAATTCCCTTTTGAAAGCCACAATTGAATTCGCCTCTGCCACCCTTTCAGGCAGCGTATTCCAGATCATAACCACTCGCTGTATAAAAAAAGTTTTCATCATGTCGCCTTTGGTTCTTTTGCTAATAACTTAAAATGTGTCCTCTAGTTCTCGACCCTTCTGCCAATGGGAACAGCTTCTCTATCTACTCTGTCTAGACCCTTCATTATTTTGAACACCTCTATCAAATCTCCTCTCAACCTTCTCTGCTCTAAGCAAAACAACCCCAGCTTCTCCAGTCTATCCACGTAACTGAAGTCCCTCATCCCTGGAACCAGTCTAGTAAATTTTTTCTGCACCCTCTCTAAGGCCATCACATCCTTCCTAAAGTGCGGTGCCCAGAATTGAACACAATACTCCAGTTGTGACTGAACCAGTGTTTTATACAGGCTCATCATAACCTCCTTGCTTTTGTACTCTATGTCTCTATTTATAAAGCCCAGGATCCTGTATGCTTTTTTAAACCACTTTCTCAACCGAAATGTATCACTTTGCATTTTTCTGGGTTAAATTTTATCAGCCACGTGTCCGCCCTTTCCACCAGCCTGTCTATATCCTCTTGAAGTCTATCACTATCCTCCTCACTGTTCACAAAACTTGGAAGTGTAGTGTCATCTGCAAATTTGGAAATTGTGCCCTGTACACCCAAGGCCAAGACATGAATATATATCAAGAAGAGGAGCAGTGGTCCTAGTACCAACCCCTGGGGAACACCACTGTACACCTCCCTCCAGTCCGAAAAACAACCATTCACCACCATTCTGTTTCCTGTCACTTAGCCAATTTCCTATCCAGGCTGCCACTGCCCCCTTTATTCCATGGGGGTCAACTTTGCTGACAAGCCTATTATGTTGCACTTTATCAAACACCTTTTGAAAGTCCGTATACACCTCATCAACCCCGTCACCTCATCAAAAAACTCAATCTAGTTAGTTAAACATGATTTGCCTTTAACAAATCCGTGCTGGCTTTCCTTTATTAATCCACACTTGTCCAAAGTGACTGATAATTTTGTCCCGGATTATCGTTTCTAAAAGTTTCCCCACCACAGAAGTTAAACTGACTGGCCTGTAGTTACCGGGTTTATCCTTACACCCTTTTTTGAACAAAGGTGCAACATTTGCAATGAGGGGTGAAGAGGCGGAGAGGTTTAAGGAGGGAATTCCACAGCTGAAGGCATGGCTGCCACTGGTGGAGCAAAGGAAATCGGGGATGCGCAAGAGGTCAGAATTGGAGGAGCGCTGAGATCTCAGACAGTTGCAGGGCTGGAGGATGTTAGAGATAGGGACGAGTGAGGTCACAGAGGGATTTGAACACGAGAATTTTAAATTCGAGATGTTGCCGGACTGGGAGCCAATGTAGGTCAGCAAAAACAGGGGTGATGGGTGAACGGGACTTGGTGCAAATTAGGATATGAGCAGCCGAGTTTTGGATGAGCTCGTTTACAGAGGGTGAAGGATGGGAGTTCGGCCAGGAGAGCACTGAAATATTGGAATCTCTGTTTCACATGAATTACTTTGAAGTACAGTGACTTTTATGTGGACAAATATGGCATCCATTTTGCACACGGCAGGATCCTACAACTGCAATGAGATTCATGGCCAGTTAACATGTTTTGTTTTTGGCTTGAGAGAGGAATGGTCAGGTGGCGGTAAGAACCCCCTAGTCTGCTTTGAAATAGTGCCATTGGATCCTTAATATCCACCTGAGCAGGCAGACCTGGTCGAAAGTCTCATCCAAAGAGCGAGAAAAAAAAATCTCCCCCTTTCTGGTTAAGAATTCAGCTTAGAGAGAAGTAACTGAAACATCTTGTTATACAACATCTGGATCAGCAGGGGTGGGGGAGGGGAGTTAGATAAATTACAGACATCCATTGATCCCTGCCAGATAGTGCACACCTGGACATCAGGTGAGACTTTGTGATGCTCACCATGGTTGAATAACATGCCAACACATGATATCTGGGCTCAAGTGAAGAATGACCACTTGGGTAAGGTAACTGAGGGCCACTGCTGTTACTGGGACTGCTTCTTAGCATTGTCAGGGCACAGGAGAGGGGAGCGGGGTGGGAAGGAGAGGTAATTTGTCAGCAGGTGGGAAGAGAGTCAATGGCGTTCCACATTGCACAATTATTTTTTTTTACCTGATTCGATTTTATTTAAAATGGTCCGAGCACACTTCAGAAATGCTTCTTCCACATTTTCTCCAGTCAGCGCACTGGTCTCGAGGAACATCAACTCTGTGCCAGGAAAACCAAACAGACCTCAAGTGAGCCTCTCAACAAAAACCTTCACAGTCGCACACTTTCACCAGGGAGTCTGTGGGGACACCTGGTACCATCGCTGCCGCTGCCCAAAGGAGTCGCATTTCCCAAACTAGGAATGCTACAATTCACAAATACTCCCCTTCCTTCCCCCCTACATTACTGATCTCAGCCACATCACTCCTGGGGAGATTACAGGTGAAGCCAGGTGCTTCTTCACAGGGCAATAGATCAGTCCTTGCCTGTTGTCATTTACCTCCTGGTGGCTGGTTTGGACAAGATGGCCTCTGTTCTCAGCCACAGATTACAGAATCCTACAGCACAGTAGGAGGCCATTCTGCCAGCTCTGAGAGCTATCCAATTGGTCCCACTCCCCCTGCTCTTTCCCCATAGCCCTGCAAATATTTTCCTTTGAATATTTATCCAATTCCCTTTTGAAAGTTACTACTGAACCTGCGTCCACCGCCCTTTCAGGCAGTGCCTTCCAGATGGTGTATGGTCCTGGGATTTGGAGGGAAAACAAATCACAGCAAGAAAAAAAAATGGATTGGTGGGCAGGTGCAGGGCCTGGTGAGTAAAGGGCCTTAGAGTCCAGGCGCTCTCAGATTCAATGTCACAGAGAGCTAGTTAATCTTAACTGGGGCACCACAATCAACGCCTGTGCCCCTGGGTTAGTAAAAAGTAAAAACACAGGCAGGGCTCATTGGAATAGCTGCTTCTGTCACATGTTTATTCCCTCATCAGGGATTTCTTATGGAATTTCCCAGCACTGAGCTGTACAGGCCAGGCAGCTCCCAGGTTCCATTCCCGTTCTGTACTGATCTCAGCCAGGCTAGCAGCAGAGAAGCTGCAATGGGTTTTTTTTAGGAAGCGTAAAAATATCAGTCAGGGTTTTCCCTCCTGATCATCATTCAATGACCTATGCTGGAAAGTGCACATTTATGGGCAATGAGTGAGGATAGGAGCAAGCTCAGCTGCGATGCTCCCTAAGATCAAATAACCTGCTGACATGCAATGTCCAATTCAATTCACAAAGAATGGCCATTAGGGTGAGAACAGAGGGCTCTCCAATTGGCCCATCTGTGGAACTGCACCCAACATGAGTCAGTGCCTTTAGGAGAGAAGAGGGGGGGGGAGAAAATTGGAGGAAGCAAAATCTGATTCTCTCAAAATTCTTTCCTCTCCTTACAAAATACAGGTCCCTCCAGTTGACAGGTCATAGCTGTGCCAGAGTTAAGGCCAACTGCCCGATACAGGTTAATAAAGATCTCCTCGTATTAGCAAACTTTCAGATTGGTTGGGGAGTGATCGAACTGGCGAACAGTTACCATTTTCTTGTGCAAATCGTGACGCCTCCAGGAATGTGACCTCTCGATCTGCATCCAGGTCCTTCTTGTTCCCGCAGAGAATAATGACTATATTGGGACTGGCAAGCGTCCGGGCATCTGTCAGCCAGTTTGTGAGTGCGTTGTAGGTCTCACGGCTTCACAGGATAAGAAAACAAAGGAGATCGGTTACATTTATCGCTGGGCTCGGTCTGCTGGAAGCAGATGGTTTCATTTTCTCCCCGCACAGTGGAAAGCTGCTTTAGTGGGATCATTTTGGTTAATTTTAATTCACAAAGATTAGTGCAGATGTGCAAGGCCATTTGGGCCATTTGGTTTACCCTTCTATAGAAACTTATTGTCCTCCCATTATAGCACCCAACTGCCTGTTCAATATTTCCAGAGTTTTTGCCTTCATTACCCTATCTGGAAGTCTTTTCTACATATAGTTCACTGTGTTTGAAGTGCTTCATGACATCAGTCATGAAATTTGTCTTTTACCAGTTTCCCCTCTTGTCCTGCAGTTGTGGTTTAATTTAGAAATAATGCTGCAGATCAGCCTTTTCTATTCTGTTTAGTATCTTGTGTATCTATATAAAATCTTCACCCATCAGGCTCCTTTCCAGGCTGAAGCCTGGAGATTTTCTAGCCACTCTCTCATAACTCAGGACGCCAACACAATAAATCAGCCCCCTGAACCTTTTCTGCACTGCCTCCAAGGCCTGGATAGTCTCAGAATGTCTTGGTAATCACAACTAAACTCAGTTCTCCAGGTAAGACCTGATCAGAACACTATACAGGCTCAGTATGAATGCCTCAAACTTGCAGCCTAATGAAGTATGGATTATGTTGCACCACACTGTTTAAAGAGTGACGTTTGTTAATTACACCAAAAATAAAGTAAGTTTGCCCAAGATTTACCATGGTATTGGTTTTTAAAATTCTGGTTTAGTACATAATGAGTTAAACATTACACACACTGTGAAGACATTAAAGGGAAGAAGGAAAGAGTTCAGTGAGTTGGAGACATTACTGTAGGCTGTCGCTAAGACCGCAGTATAATGGAACAAGTGTGAAATTTTTACGCAGTGCGCATTTTATCAGTGAAAACCACCCAGCAGCACAATTACAGGTTACGTCCTGCATACCCTGAACGATGGAAGCAGAACTCCATCATGTGTCAAACGGGGCAACTTCGGTACTTTTTAAAATATGACTTTAGACGGACAGAATAATGTGATTTAAAGATTGGCTTCTGGTAGCTGCATCATTAGAACAGGTTCTTTGACTTGGTGTCCTGTAGCGAAATAATATTCAGAGACTCTCCAGTTTCTAAGAGGCAAAGAGGTTGTTTGACATGCGTCATCTAGGCTACAGTTTGTGCTAAGGGGAGTGGGATAACACATTATTGAATCTTTAAAGGACAATGGACATTTTTAAGTGCAAACACAGCCACTGTCCCTTAGACATTAGGGATGATTGCTATGGACAGACAAAACTACCAAACAGCTGAAAGGGCACAGTTCGTTCTTTATCTACTTAAATGTTAGAATTGGTTAATGCCTTAAGTGCCTGACTATTGAGGAATTTGAACTACAGACAAACCTGCCTATGGAATTGCAGAAAACTGCTCAAGAACTGGTGGGGATTTTCCTATGACCTTTACTTCCCCCTAGATGCTCTGCCCATTCCATGCGAGGCAGCCAACGGGACAGGTTCCGTGAAGTCTTTGCTACAAGATGATTCACAGATTCATCGGTGTAAACGTTATTGAAAGGAACTGAATATTCAGGACCTTTGACTGTTTTGGAAAGTTTACATATGAAGTTAAATACTGCACTATTAGTGCCTCATTATGCATTTCCACTTGTTATTATCTCGCTTGTAAATAAACACCACTAGTTTTAGCCCGAATGTGGTCTAACAATATGGTATTTATCGCCTTTCGAAGTGGACAGAAAATGCCATATACCGTGGTAAGAGGGCAGCTGTTGGTCCTGTTACTCAATTCATTTTACACACAAGTGAAAGTATGAATTTGCAGGAGATTTAGCTTGTTTTTTGTGTGGGAGAAAACCTTGGCTACAGGTCTGTCACTCAAGAGCAATTGGAGGTGACGAATTAAGGATTTTTTAAAAATTCGTTCACGGGATGTGGGCGTCGCTGGCAAGGCCGGCATTTATTGCCCATCCCTAATTGCCCTCGAGAAGGTGGTGGTGAGCCGCCTTCTTGAACCGCTGCAGTCCGTGTGGTGACGGTTCTCCCACAGTGCTGTTAGGAAGGGAGTTCCAGGATTTTGACCCAGCGACGATGAAGGAACGGCCATATATTTCCAAGTCGGGATGGTGTGTGACTTGGAGGGGAACGTGCAGGTGGTATTGTTCCCATGCACCTGCTGCTCTTGTCCTTCTAGGTGGTAGAGGTCGCGGGTTTGGGAGGTGCTGTTGAAGAAGCCTTGGCGAGTTGCTGCAGTGCATCCTGTGGATGGTGCACACTGAATCCAAAGTGTGCCGGTGGTGAAGGGAGTGAATGTTTAGGGTGGTGGATGGGGTGCCAATCAAGCGGGCTGCTTTATCTTGGATGGTGTCGAGCTTCTTGAGTGTTGTTGGAGCTGCACTCATCCAGGCAAGTGGAGAGTATTCATCACACTCCTGACTTGTGCCTTGTAGATGGTGGAAAGGCTTTGGGGAGTCAGGAGGTGAGTCACTCGCCGCAGAATACCCAGCCTCTGACCTGCTCTTGTAGCCACAGTATTTATATGGCTGGTCCAGTTAAGTTTCTGGTCAATGGTGACCCCCAGGATGTTGATGGTGGGGGATTCGGCGATGGTAATGCCGTTGAATGTCAAGGGGAGGTGGTTACTCTCTCTCTTGTTGGAGATGGTCATTGCCTGGCACTTATCTGGCACGAATGTTACTTGCCACTTATGAGCCCAAGCCTGGATGTTGTCCAGGTCTTGCTGCATGCAGGCTCAGACTGCTTCATTATCTGAGGAGTTGCGAATGGAACTGAACACTCTGCAATCATCAGCGAACATCCCCATTTCTGACCTTATGATGGAGGGAAGGTCATTGATGAAGCAGCTGAAGATGGTTTATCACACCAGACGCTTTATTAACCACAAGAGTGTATTGGTGTAGTACAAATTTTACAGTGGCAAACTAGTACCAATGCCCTTTGGTATGCCCAGTGACAAGTGGAACAGTATGCTGACATTTTTCCCTCTCAGGCACCCAGACTGACTCTTCTTTCAGTAGGATTTCACTTCGCTGTGGGGAAAACAGTATTTCTAGATCCTAGCAGTGCGTTGCAGTTTATTTATTTGGCTGTAGCCGAGATTATCAAGTGTTTAGCTCCACTGGCTCACTGCCCCGAGTGTTGCCCATGTCAAGAGTTCTTCGCTGCTCATTTTGCTGTCATGTTTGTATTGTTTTAAAAATTATTTTGTGTATTGTGTGATGGGTTTCCTACTTTCCAGATTATCGGTCTAGTTTTCTCACTGTGTTGATGATACTGGCTTTTAGTGTAATAGCATTAATACATCATAAGGTGGGAAAAAGCACTACTAGAACGTGGTCACTAGTATTGCAGTTAAGTGTTCCATGGTTTCGACCCTCCCTGTAACCTCCTCCAGCCCTGTACCCCTCCGAGATCTCTGCCCTCCTCCAATTCTGGCCTCTTGCCCATTCCCGGTTTCCTTTGCCCCACCATTGGTGGCCATGCCTTCAGCTGTCTGGGGCTTAAGCTCTGGAATTCCCTCCCTAAACCTCTCCCTCCTCCTTTAAGTCGCTCCTTAAAACCCACTTCTTTGACCAAGCTTGGTCAAATGTCCTAACATCTCCTTATGTGGCTCGGTGTCAAATTTTGTCTGAATCACTCCTGTGAAGCGCTTTGGAACGTTTTATTACGTTAAAGGCACTATATAAATGCAGGTTGTTGTTGGAGTATAACATTTGCATGCTGTGTACACTTGAATTGTAAAATAAAACTGTACAATTATAGATTCTGTCGCTCCAAGCCTGGATGTAATTGGAGAGAGTATTTTCAGCTGTATAGCTCTAGGGCAAAATACAGGTGGTGATTCAACCATAGGCAATCATCGCAGCTGAGCCTCATCCTGACCTGACCCAATGACCACACACGTGCTCTACCAGCAGGGGTCACTGGCTAGCTAGCAGCAGCAGGAACCCCAACATGATTTTCCTCTTCCTAACTCAGTGCTGCTGCTGCCCTGGCTAAGATCAGCTAAATAACTACAGACTGGGGATTGAGCTGGGCTCAGTTACTGACTGTAAACCCACTGAGTAAGCTTATGGTGACTTCTACCAGCAAACTCTCACTGTAGCTTATCAGTGGTCTGATTCAGGAGAAAGAGGCAACATTTCTTTCATTTTCAGATGATTCTTTCTCAGCTCCACTATATTCCAGCAACGAGAGCAGGGAAGTTGCCAGATGGTGAACTGCAGGCCCTAAGCTGTGCTGTATTTTATATTGGTGCTATAAAAAACCTCTCGTGAGCCTTTATTAATGGCTGTTACTAAACGCACTGTCCAGAGTAACATTGAGCCATATAGACAGGAAGGCTCTAGTTTCAATCTTTGTTTTGTACAGGTGCTATAAATGCCCTCAGTAGAACGCTAGCTTATTTCATGCCCCCACCTCCTCACCCAAGCCAGGATTCCCAGTCATCACTATCCAGTGCTTCTCTTGATAAGGATTCGATCTGATTCCAATTGGATATAGTGATCCTTGTGTGAAGTTAATAAAGTATCAACACAGGCTAGTGTCCAAGCAATAGTTAACAGTACAGAACAAGAATTACATTACCCATTCTGTCCTGGATAGAGAGTGTGTCCGCTTCTCACAACCTCTTGCTTCTACTTTCTTTCTCTTTACTCCGAATCTGAGTATACACTGAATTAACCCCCAGCCCCCTACTCACTGCAGCAGAATACATCCAATCAAGTATTTTCCAAAATGCTCCCTTTAATTTACCCAATCATATAGATGACACGTACTATTCCCAGAAGAGACAGTGCCTTATAGTTTCCCCTTCTCTCTCCTTATCCCAAGCACAATGTTCCTCAATCCCTGCAGTTGATAAATCACTCCAGGCCTTGAAGGTGACAGGAGATGGTTAGCTTCAGCACTTTTAGGGGCCCATCACTGTTCTTCCTTGATTCTGGAATGTAATTGCTTAGTGACATGTTCGGACATACAGGCCCATCCTCGGTTTCACTGTTTTGGCCTCAGATAGCATGGTTGTGTGTTTTTAGCCACGAGAATTACTGCACTAAGGCCAGTTCCTGTTGTTTCTCACCCATAACCCCGTTGAATTCAAAGGGTTAGACTTCTCATATTTGTGTGAAAACTACATTTCCTTACACTTCCTACTGGAAAGTTCACTCATGGAGAGGTTGGAATCAGTCTAAGCAGCGATGCCCTCTAGTGACAGCCGGCTCATCTCAGACTGCCCACTCGGGCAAGGTACCAGAGGTAGGCCACTGTCCAAACCCAAGTCAATGGATGCACGAGAGTTGGGGAGGGAAAACATTCTACTTGCTTCACATTTACCTTCAATTGACACCATAAAATCTGGCACGTACGTCACTCCCACATTTAAGCAAAAAGCCTTAAGGTTACATTGCTTTATTTCATGGATGTAATACATGAATATGCAACTTACATCAGAACATACCAAGTGAGCATACCTTGTGATGTCGTATACCAAAAGTGCACCAGCTGCTCCCCTGTAGTAACTCCTCGTCACCGATCTGAAAGAGACGAGACAAAAGTTAGGCAATGTAATCCCAATGCTCAGTCAGTAAATGCACTACACTGAGTATGGAGGCATACAGAGAAGATCCCAGATTCGATCCCAGGTCTGGGCTGAGGTAGCTAATTTCAGCTGGAGCAGCAATAAGGGCACCATAATTGACCTGGGTATAGAGGTGACCAATTCCACCAAGTGTCTGGGCTGAATACCTCAATGACCTTCAGCTAAGGAAATTAGGAATTGAGGTAACTGACATTTGGGAGGGGGGTGCATGGAAAATTGTGAGGCAGACTGCAAAAGCGCAGAGATAGGCTGCAGGATGAGCAGATGCAGGTCAATGTAGAAAAATGTAAAGTGAGGTCACAAGAGGGATTTTATTGTATTATAATTGTCTTAAATTGTATTATAAACGGAGTAGGGAAACCATTGGGTGCACAGATACGTTGTCATCTTTAATGATTTGTGTAAGTGGATGAGGTCATAAAAAAGGCAAATGGAATAATTAGGTTTGTATCTAGAGGCAGAGAATACAAAAGCAAGGAGGGAATGCTGAATGTGTTCAAGACCCTTAGTTAGGCCTCAGATGGAGTAATGTGCAGAGTTTTGGTCACTCCATTATAGTAAGAACATTAAAGCAATGGAAAAAGGTGCAGTACAGGTTCATTGGGAAGTTACCAGGGATGAGGAGTTACAGTTATGAAGACAAACTCAAGAAGTTAGGGCTTTTTCAACCAGTGAGAAAGGTTAAAGGGTGACCCAATAAAGGTCTTCAAATGACGAAGGGTCGCGATGAGCCAAATGGTGATAGAGAATTTCCACTGATCAGAGGAAGAGGAGCAATTTAAGAAAAACCCAAAAAGAATTAAACGGGAGGTTAGAAAAAAAAACTTGTGTGCGGTTATAATGTGGAATTCTCGATCACAAACTGTTGAAGTACAGTGCATTTTTTTTTTAAAAGCTGCTTTAAAAAGAATATGAATGGGTATAGAGAGTGAGCAAGAGTGGGATTAGACTAGGTAACTCGTGTAGAAAGGCATCTGCTCAGAATTGATCGGCAAATAGCTGGTTTCTGAGCTGGAACATTCTAGGATTTTACACGTTCGAGGGAGTTACTGAGCCTCGCAGGGTGAGGGAGTTGAATCATTGTTGGGAGACAGCGATGAACCTGGGATGATTCAGCTCCCATATCCTGTTGTGGACAGCACTTCTCAACGGGATCAGCAGTTAAACAAAAACATTAGAAACAGGCAGAACAAAAGGCATTAAGCTGGATTTTTGTGTTGAGATGCCCTCTTTGATTTACAAGTGATACCATCCTTTACCACGATAATTACATACAAATAGAGAGAGAGAGAACCTGGGCCTGGCTCACCTGAACCGCTCCTGTCCCGCTGTGTCCCAGATCTGTAGTTTAACAGTCTTGCCGCCTACGTTAACTACCTTCGATCCAAACTCAACACCGATCGTATGGTTAGAATCCTGTTTGACTGGGGTCAACGTATTGAGATGGTAAACCAAAACAGCTAAGAGTTCATAGAACAACCACCTGCATTTATATAGCACCTTTAACGTAGTAAAATGTTCCATGGTGCTTCACAGCAGCATTAACAAAAAAAAAAGAAAAATGGCATAAACTACAAAGTGCCCACCAGCAACCATTTACAGTCAACTCATTAACCTGGATTACAGCGTGAGCTCAGTTAGCAGATCTCAGTTAGGTGGCAAGACTGCTACAATTTGCTCAGTGCACCAGGCTTGGGTTTGGGGGAGTGCGACACACACAATCAGCCAAGGTTTCTGCTCCTGCTCACTAACCAGTGAAGTCATGCTGGAAAGTGCACTTTTGGACTTTGCACAATCGGGCTCAGTTGCGATGCCTTCCAATAGCCTGCCCACACAGATAGACATGAATAATGGCTACTTGAATGAGCTACTGAAGAGTTGGGGAGCATTTGCAGAACTGTACTCCATCCAGCAAGAAGTCAGCGGCTTCTGAATTTGGTGGTGGGGAGGGGGGGGGGGGGGGGGGAAAAGAGAGAATTTGCTGAACGAGAAGACTGGATTTCTCTCCAATAGGTATGCCCGTGCGTGAATGACATTCCATGCAGGAACTGAGAAATGATTAAATGCACGAGGTGATGACCCTGGGATTGGAGTCCGACTTGCACTGTCCTTCAGTCAGGAAAGAATAGGTTACACTGCTCAAGCACCAGATCACCTGGTCATGGGTAGTCTTACGATGCAAGGTTGTACCTTAAGGAAACCATGAACTGCACCGTGCTCAAATGTATTGTGTCACAGGGTGGTAGGTGCAGGTTCACACCTAGAATTTACCGACATTGTGAGCTTCTTTCAAACATAGAGCCTTACAAGAACCTTAAGTTTACAGCACAGGAAGAGGCCATTCGGCCCATCGTATCTGTGCCTGTTCTTAAATTGGACCATACTAAATTAGTGTATCTCAGGCTGCTAGATCTAGCCTCAGGGAAAATAGTTTTGGGGTTGGTTATGATACTCCTACAGTCGAATAGCTCGTGGATTCTCGGTGCCTAGGTTCGAAGAATAATCCTTTGGGTGATGTACCAGATGGTGACCAGCGCACATGGAGCTGTACCCCAGCAAGAGGCAACACCATCAAGAAAGGAGAACAAGGGAGAAAACGGATTGGGAGGCCAAGGGGTGTGCAGATAAATTGGATATATGCGTTTGTGAGGTAGGAATCTCACAAAATTGCTGCATATGGTCACATTGCACAGTATGAGGATAGTGGGGCACATTCCCTCTCCCCAAAATACATCCCAATCACCCACCACTGCAACCTAACTTAGCAGAAACATCCCAGAGAAAGCGCTGCAGTGGATCCAACATGGTGATACACAAAACAGTATCTACAGTTCTCTGGTTTGTGACAAAAGAATATCCCCTTTAAATCACAGACTTACATTTGTTTTCAATAAACTGGTGAAGAAGACATGATTTCCCTGTTCCCGCACTGCCAATTACCAGGAACTTAAACAGGAAATCTGAGAGGGGAATACAAACAGAACAAATTCAGTATCAGTACATTAAAACGGAAGGTAGCTCACTAGTGCCAGTTGAAATGTTGAACCCATCAAATGGTACTGCACCTGGAGGTGGGGTAACCTCTGAGGGATATGCTGGCGAACCTGACAAGAAGCTATGTTCAAAGAAAATGTAGAAGCAAATTCAGCCTGAGCTGAGCACAGAGGCAGAGTATGTTGCCACAAGTAGAGGTGTAGAATCCAGGTGAAAGGAATGGTGCAGATGGGCAGCACTGGATTAAATAACTTATCACTATAATGATAATGAAACATCACGACCAAAAGAAACATCAAGCTGATGGAGATAAACAGGAACCGTGACACAAGGGGCATCGTGCCTCTCCCGGGAGATCACATGGTTTTGAGTGGGGTGGGGAGTGAATATATTGTGACACACAAGGTATCACAACTGTGGGGGACAGGCTGTGTGATGGACCAGAGGGTCTTTTCCTGTCCGTCATTGTTCAAATGTTCATAAGACACAGAAATCACAACCACAGAATGAGAAGTGGACAAAAATTACAAGACAACTTTCTATGCACAACACTACAGGAGATCAATTAGTTGCTGATAGATAATGGTTTATGACAGCAATAAGTGCAATACTTTAGAATAAATTTAAAATGCATTTATGTAGTGTCTTATAAGTGAAATGTCTCAAAGCGCTTCACACAATGAATTACACTTGAAATGCAGTGACCGCTGTTATGTAGTCAGGCTGCACACAGCAACTTCCCACAAACTAAGAATAAATTTAATTTTTTTTTGGTGGTTTTGACTGAGGGAGGAACATCAGCCATAGGAACAGGTAGGATTTCCCTGTTTCAAACTGTGCCAGGAGATCTTTTACATGCAATTGAACAGAGAGGCGAGGCCTCAGGCCAGCAGTTACACCTCCAGTGATACAGCACTTCCTCAGTACTGCACTGGAACACCAGCTTAGATCACATGCTCAAGTCTTGTTGTGGAACTCAAACTCAACAGCTTTCTGACCCAGGGGTGAGAGCACTGCCAACCAAGCCAAAAAAACTCATACATTTCTTATGTTAATTACTTCATATCTTTTTTCATAAAATAGAACGAGGTCCTCAATGGCTCAACTGGTTAATGGTGTGGAGATGCCGGTGATGGACTGGGGTTGACAATTGTAAACAATTTTACAACACCAAGTTATAGTCCAACAAATTTATTTTAAATTCCACAAGCTTTCGGAGGCTTCCTCCTTCCTCAGGTGAATGGTGTGGAAAACCACACCATTCACCTGAGGAAGGAGGAAGCCTCCGAAAGCTTGTGGAATTTAAAATAAATTTGTTGGACTATAACTTGGTGTTGTAAAATTGTTTACAATTGTCAACTGGTTAAGGCAGTGAGTGGTTGAGCCAGAGAGACCTGGGAGGACAAAAAGTCTCCCAGGAGGTAGCGGGACAGGAGGAAAGGGGAGAAAATTAGCAAAATAGAAGTAGAATTGGGTAGTTAAGGCTGTAAATTTGACACTAGTGCTGTGTATATCCTGTTCAAAAGTATATATTATTTAATCTATATTATATTAAAAATGGTGAGTAATCTCAACACTAATAATATCACTCCTGTAGGTGGCAGTGTGAGCATAAAGTTATAACCCATAATGTCGTGACCAATCAAATGAACTCAAGCCCTTTATGTCAATTCTAACATATGCCACAGGTTAACACTGTGCATTGCTGGCTATCGGCAGGTATCCTGCTAATGGTAAGTGTGGGCAATTCTATGTACTCAACAATATCATGTTTTCATGTTCCCTACACCTATTTTGCTGAGTAGCATGGGCACCACTCCTGAGGCCTGCTCTGCTTGCCAGCCCCTCTGTTTGATGGCAGTATTACCCCCCCACTGTTTGTTAAATGGTTGCCCTGGCTGCTGGGCCATTCTGATTTCTGTCGCAGGCTCGATTACTCGATCACCACCTGCCTGGTATTCCAGTCCTGCGGTTCTGTTACCTCGCTCCCAAAAGCCCCGTGGTGGTTGTTTACATATCTTTACGCTCTTCCCTGGAGAGTAGTGTGAAGTAGTGGAAGGATCCGCAGGCTGATTAATAGTCAGACAGGCCGTGATATGAACGCTCCTTCCACGGCCATAACCATCTTTATATCAATCGAAAGGGTAGTTCCTCCTAAACGGCAGGAGTGTTTTATGGGCTCCCACAAGGTCTCCACTCGCCCGGACTGTCTGAAGCGGGGTTCGAACCCTGCACCTTGTGACTCAGAGGCAGGAATGCTACCACTGAGCCAAAGGCTCACTCCCAGCCCTGTGGTAACCAGAGGAAAAAGCTGGTTTGTCGGTTGTACCATCAGATGGCCTGATCTTTAGCCAATTTTTCCAAAAAGATCTTCAGTTTTTACTTAATTAAATTTTCTGAAGTGATGTGCCAATCTTCCAATTCATTTTGTTGAATGAAGGGTATATCTTTATTAAATTCATGCTACTGATGTGCGAGGGCCATTTCAATTTATTAACCCCATATCTTTATTTAGTAAATCCTGGCAACTTTCTCCCCAATTTACTTAATTTACCCTCACCAGTGCTGATTTTCTTTAATTTAGTTTTCTCCCAAAGACTGCTCTATATTCATGAATCATCCACCTTCATTGAATTAATTTCTCAGTTCATTTTTAATTTTGATTACCTTGTCTCGTCCCCCTCACCCCTCTCTGCCTGTACTCTTCCATCCCCCTATTTCTCACTCTACCCTCCTATCTTTTTTATTAGTAATAATACTCTGCAAAAAGAAGTCTGCCCTTAAGCCAATGCATCATGTGCGGTGCTCATAATTCATTACCTCAAATTGTTGCCCATCACTGCCACCACCACCACCACTAATAGACCTGAAACCAGAAATATTTCACCCCAGTGTTACACAGCTCAAAATACTCTCTCCAGACAGAAGTCTGGAATGAGAAAATCTGTAATTGGACTGTTGTGGGTTTCTCATTTCAAGTTGATCAGTCGTAGCACTTTCACCTGAGGTTGTGGGTGCATGCCCCACTCCGGAGACTTGAACACATAATCTAGGCTGACACTGTAGTGCAGTACTGAAGGAGTGTTGCACTGTCGGAGGTGCCGTCTTTTGGATGAGGTGTTAAACCGAGGACCCGTCTGCCCTCTTGGTACATGTAAAAGATCTCAGGGCACTATTCTATTGAGCAGGGAGTTTCCTGGTGTACTGGCCAACATTTGTCCTTCAAACAACACCACCAAAAAAAGCTAATCTTATCACATTGCTGTGGGTGGGACCTTATTATGCATAAATTGGCTGCCGTGTTTCCTACATTACAACAGTGACTACACTTCAAAAGCACTTAGTTGGCTGCAAAGCACTTTGGGACGGCCTGAGGTTGTGAAAGGCGCTATAGAAATGCAAGTTCTTTTTCCTTCTTTCTCCTTACATATAACCGAGTCACATACCAGACATCACGGCTACAAAACAACCTTTTAAAAGCCAGTCATTTAATGCAGGGCGCTCCTGACTAGCATTTTCCAATCTATATAGTTCCCTCAGCAAACAACTGTACTGATTGGCCCGCAGCTACTGCTTACTTAACAATCGGATTTTGTGTACAGGAGAAACCGGTTGCTCAGGGAATGGAGTGTACACAGGAATATAAAAGACTTTCATTTCATCAAGCTGGATGGGAAGAAAAAGAATTGCAGACACTGGGAATCCTAAATAAACACATAGGGTGCTGCAAGTAGATAACACGTCCATCAGCATCCAAGAGACAGATTAGGGCATAGACACTGATCAGAACTGACAAAGAGTCTCCCTCCCCTTCCCTGCTGATGTATCTATTTCCAGAATTTAACATAACGGGATTTAGACACTGCAGAGGATGAGACCAATATTTCACCTGAACCCATTCAAAATATCATGTACGATAATTATCCGAATTAGGTCCACTCATAGACAGACTTCATACAATAATTGGCTTCAAACAGACAGCAGACTTGAGGACTGAGTCACACAATTTGTCACTCGCAATGGTATCTTGGTAAAAGCACCTCCCAGTGTTGAACATAGTCAGAGAGAGCAGCAAGACCCCACGTTCAATTCCAGGTTTGTGTGCTGAGTTGCCCGATCATAGCCAGGGTGATAGCAGCGACATCCTGGGGTAGTACATGGGCAACCAGTCAGAGTACCCGCTCCTGATTGCTCTCCAGTGATCCCCTGCTAGGAAATGTGCATCTGGAAGGCAAACGAGGACAGGATTGGGATCGGCTGTGATCTCTCCAACAGAAGGCAGCTGGAACCAATGGGACCAAACCCCCAGCAAGACCGCGTGCCTTCGGGAGAAGAGGAAAATGTGGGGAGGGGGACTAAATGGAAACATCTTAAAAAAAAACGAAGCAAATTGTCGCTCAATAGCTACACTCAACACAAAGTTAATTGGCAAAAGAACCAGAGGCGACATGAGGAAAAAAGTTTTTACACAGCGAGTTGTTCTGATCTGGAATGCGCTGCCTGAAAGGGCGGTGGAAGCAGATTCAATAATATCTTTCAAAAGGGAATTGGATAAATACACTAATCAGGAACAATGTTTTATAAATAATACTTAATTCTTGCATTTCTGTAACATTGTTGAAATGTCACAAATGCTTCTCATAATTAATTACCCTTGATCATAAAGTATGCAGGCAAAGGTATTTAGGATTACTTGCAATTACCTGCCGACTGAACTACACAAATAAGTCTGTTCCCATACACGGCCAAACACAATATCCAAAATATGATTTTTGAAAACAAAGTATTTGCTTATTCTGTACACTACATACACAAAACACTGGGTTGTGCTTATCCTCCCTCATTCATCTTCTGCTATTACTTCCTCTAATGAAGTTTAATAGATGCTGGTAAGACTCCAGTACCTTACCTAAGTGTCCATTATTGATGTATGAGGCTAGACAGTGAGTGTCAGCAGGCTACTCAGTGTACCCCCTAATTCTAAGTCCCATTCACCAATCACCCCTGTGCTCAATGACCTACAGCTCCATCCAACAATGCCTTGAATGTAAAATTCTTATCCTTATTTTCAAATCCTTCCATGGCCTCGCCCCTCCCTAACTACCTCCAGCCCTACAACCCTCCGAGATCTCTGCACTCCTCCAACTCTGGTCTCTTGTGCATCCCTGACTTCCTTTGCCCTACCATTGGCTGCCATGCCTTCAGCTACCTAGGCCCTAAGCTCTGAATTCCCTCCCTAAACCTCTGTGCCTCTCTCTCCTCCTTTAAGACGTACCTTAAAACCTATCTCTTTGACCAAGCTTTTGGTCACCTGTCCTAATATCTCAGGTAGCTCGGTGTCAAATTTTGTCTGATGACGCTCCTGCGAAGCGCCTTGGGACGTTTTACTATATTAAAGGTGCTATATAAATGCAAGTTGTTGTTATGCCGGAGTCCACACCTGTCAGTGGACAGTGATCAGGAGCCGGAATCCTGGGTGATTTTCCGTCATTAACCCTGGGGTGAGATCAGTTGACGCAGGACAGACTGGGGAGAGTGAACAGAGGACCTGTTGGTCTCAGCTACTCACAGGGTGAGCTTGATTGAGCCATTAGGGAGCTGTGCTGTCAATTTGAAAAGGTTTGTGACTGAAGGAGTGCTCTGAGCACTTAAGCGCACCCTCCACAACTCTACGCTCTGCTCCTCAGGGTGATTAAATTTTGATGCAGAGTTATTATCATGCAGACTCTTCCAGGAAATGAGCAAGAAAGAAGCATATTTAATCTGAGCAGCGATACTAGAACGGAAGTACCGTCATCATTGATCCAAGTTTTTCCTACTTACCTCACGTTCACAAGAAAAGTAATGGAAATTGATTGAAACCTGAGATGACGCTTCGCACTCTGAGGTGGACAATGAATCAAGGCCATCACCAAATTTCTACCACGGTGAAAAAAATATCCAATTGTGCACTCTCTCAGCTTGACGTACCACTAACCACACGGACGGCAGCGGTTCAAGAATGCAGCCCATCATCACCTCCTCCAGGGTAACTAGGGATGGGCGATAAATGCCCGGCCTTGCCAGCGATGCCCACATCCAGAGAACATGCCCAATGAAAAGTACGTGTGGATATCAGACGAGAACTGGAACAGACTTGGCTGTGATGCCTCCCAATAGCACCGTTTAGATGCCCACATGAAGAATAATGAGGTACCACAAGGAGCCTGGTGAGAGCTTATCTAGGGGGTGGTGTGTGTATAAGGGGTATCTCTGAATAAAGGCTTGGAAGCAAATGAAGATCAGGTTCCAGTATTCTATCTTTCACCACTTGGCTATCCAATTTATAACAGTAAAAACAATCCAAGGCGTTTCACAGGAGCGTTATCTCACAAAATTTGACACCGAGCCACATAAAGAGACATTAGGACAAGTGTCCAAAAGCTTGGCCGAAGAGGTAGGTTTTAAGGAGCAACTTAAAAGGAGAGAGAGGGGTGAAGAGGTGTAGGGAGGGAATTCCAGAGCTTAGGGCTGAGGCAGCTGAAGGCACGGATGCCGATGGTAGAGCGAAGGAAATAGAGGATGCACAAGAGGCCAGAATTGGAGGATAAATGCACCAAACCAGCCAGGTAGCATATGCAGGGGAGGGGGGGGGGGGGGGCAATTATTCTTGGCTTAAATGGATGTGGTACAAACACAGCCACCACCACGTTTTACCACAATCCTTGTTATAACGCTCATAAATGAATCCACAACTTCAAAGAAGCAATCTACACACCACCATCAACATGAATTGAACTCTATTACTAAACCTACTCCACATAAGATTCCACTGAGCTCTGATAACAGTGTCAGCATTGCATCCTACAGGAGCTGCAGAGTCAGATACAGCCCAAGTTTGGAAGGACGCAATCTACAGTTGTAATGCTGGATGCTGACATTCTTTTTCTTCACCAATTTTCTCTGCTCCTCTTGTTGGGATACGGTTCGGTGAGTGCCATCTGCCCCCCTCTCTTTCCCCCCCCGCCCCGGGTAGCTTGCTCAAGTGGCATGCATGTATGTTTGAGCCTCGACAGTGAATGGTACAGGAAGGGGAAGCATCATAACTAAAGTCCAATCCCATCTGCGCGTGTGATCAGCAGCGTGAACCCTGGCAAATTTACCCCTCCCTAGCCCTTTGGGGGCGGAGGGGAGGGGGTTGCTGAAGCCAATTTGCAGCTCAGTTTGATGTGTTCAGCACACTCAGAACAGACCATGGATCAGGCCAGAGTCCTTCCTGGTCGGCATGGTGCAACTACTAACAGCCAATGGAGGAGCTGAATGATGGCAGCTCTGTGGGGGCAGGTCTGTAGTGGTTGTGGCACTGGACTAGTGACACAGAAGACACAAGTTTAAATCTCAAGTTATGAAATTGGATTAAATAAATCTGGTAATTTGAGGACTGACACCAGTAAAAATGACCATGAAAAGTTGCTGGATTGTTGTAAAACCCAACGGATTCACTAATGCCAACGCAAGGTGGGAGAAGGCTCTTGTGGAGCATAAACACCAGCATAGACCTGTTGGGCCAAATGACCTGTTTCTACGCTGTAAATTCCAGGTATGTAATTCTATGTATATGACTCCAGTTCACACTATGGTTAATTTTTAAATCATAAATAAATATTTTGTATTTGTCTTCACAGTAGAAGACACAAAAAACATACCGGAAATAGTGGGGAACCAAGGATCTAATGAGAGTGAGGAACTTAAAGTAATTAGGATTAGTAAAGAAAAAGTACTGGAGAAATTAATGGGACTAAAAGCCGACAAATCCCCTGGACCTGATGGCCTACATCCTAGAGTTTTAAAAGAGGCGGCTGCAGATAGTTGATGCATTGGTTTTGATCTTCCAGAATTTCCTAGATTCTAGAACGATCCCCGTGGATTGGAAGGTTGCAAATGTAACCCCGCTATTCAAGAAAGGGAGGGAGAAATCGGGGAACTATGGGCCAGTTAGCCTGACATCAGTCATCGGGAAAATGCTAGAATCTATTAAGGACGTAGTAACAGGGCACTTAGAAAATCATAATATGATTAGGCAGAGTCAACATGGATTTATGAAAGGGAAATCATGTTTGACAAATTTATTGGAGTTTTTTGAGGATGTAACTAGCAGGGTAGATAAGGGGGAACCAGTGGATGTAGTATATTTGGATTTTCAAAAGGTATTCGATAAGGTGCCATACAAGAGGTTGTTATACAAGATTAGGGCTCATAGGGTTGAGGATAATATATTAGCATGGATTGAGGATTGGTTAATGGACAGAAAACAGAGTAGGAATAAACCAGTCATTCTCAGGTTGGCAGGCTGTAACTAGTGGGGTGCTGTAAGGATCAGTGCTTGGGCCTCAGCTGTTTACAATATATATCAATGACTTTGACGAAGGGACCAAGTGTAATGTATCCAAGTTTGCTGACGATACAAAGCTAGGTGGGAAAGTAAGCTGTGAGGAGGACGCAAAGAGGCTGCAAAGGGATATAGACAGATTCATTGAGTGGGCGAGAAGTTGGCAGATGGAGTATAATGTGGGGAAATATGAAGTTGTCCACTTTGGTAAGAACAGTAGAAAAGCAGAATTTTTTTTTAAAAAGGTGAGAGACTAAGAAATGTTAGTAGTCAGAGGGATTTGGGTGTTCTTGCTCACGAATCACAGCAAGCAATTAGGAAGGCAAATGGCATGTTAGTCTTTATTGCAAGGGGAGTCGGAGTATAAGAGTAAGGAGGTCTTGCTGCAATGATATAGGGCTCTGGTGAGACCACACTTGGAATACTGTGTACAGTTTAGGTCTCCTTACCTGAGAAAGGACATATTTACCTTAGATGGGATGCAACAAAGGTTCATCAGATTGATTCCTGGGATGAGAGGGTTGTCCTGTGAGGAGAGATTGAGTAAAATGGGCCTATACTCTCTGGAGTTTAGAAGATGAGAGGTGATCTCATTGAAACATATAAATTCTGAGGGGACTTGACAGGGTAGATGCTGAGAGGCTGTTTCCCCTGGCTGGAGAGTCTAGAACTAGGGGTCATAGGCTCAAGGATAAGGGATCGGCCATTTAGGTCCAAGTTAAGGAAAAATGTCTTCATTTAGGGTTATAAATCTTTGGAATTCTCTACCCAGAGGGCTGTGGATGCTCAGTTGTTGAGTACATTCAAGATCGAGATCGATAGATTTTTGGACACTAAGGGAATCAAGGGGTATGGGGATAGGGCAGGAAAGTGGAGCTGAGGTCCAAGATGAGCCATGATCTTATTGAATGGCCAAGCGGGCTCGAGGGGCCGTGTGGCCTACTCCTACTCCTGCTCCTCTTTCTTATGTTCTTATGTTTCTGAAATGGCCCTAGCAAGCCACTAAGTTGCACAAACCAGAGTAATTGGGAATGAGCAATAAATGCAGCTTTGATAGCATCCTGAATAAAACAGTGGATGCAGCATAGAAATTTCAGACCAGTACAAAGTCCTGAAATCTTACTGACAACCACAATTTCAAACAAGCAACATCTTTACCACTGTTCCACTGCATGCAGTAGGCAGCATCCTTAAACCTGCATTGCACAGATTTTGCTCAATCCAGATCGCAGCGTAAACACAAGGCAGTTACTTTACCGCACCAGTCCTGGGAAAGCGGCACTCTGCTACCACCATCCCTCATCCCAGGAGACTGGGCTCACCCTCCTCCATCAGCCGCCTGGTGGAAGCAGAGATGGTAAATCTGGCGGCAGTTCCCAAAGGCATTGAGAAAAAAAAATCAACCTGCATTGCTACCTCAATTGAGCCGGTCTGCATTCCTACATGTAGCCTAGAGGGAGAACAGGACATTTCCTATCACGTGTGCTTTCACAATATAAAACGGCCACAATCACACACACACACACACACGAAGCTACTTTCACCAAACTCACAAAGTGCTCACCTCACAAAAGGGATAATCACGGCAGCTAACACATAACTGGAGATTAATGATTATATATCGGACCTAAGAGCAAGTAATCTGTAAATGAATTGGTTGAGAGTTATTAGACTGTGTTGATCTCAGCACCCTGGTTCTAGAGAGGGAAAGCAGCTGCTTCTGATCGCTATCAAGTGATTCTGGCTGGAGTGCACAAGTGTGTGAACATCAGCTAAGTACAGACTCGGGCTTGGTTATGATTCTGCCACCCCCCACCACACCGCATAGCTGAATGGCCTGGCAACACTCTGAGAAAGACTAGCTACATGGGTAAGAATGAGACCAGCACCCATGAAATCATTCCTCAGCAAGAATCAGCACCTTTAAGGCAGGAGGGGAGAAAAACTGGGAATGGGGGGGGGGGGGGGGGTGGGTGGATGGAGAAGGTACACCAATGTACGCCGCTGTTATTTAACAACTTGCATTTATAAAGCACTTTCACTATAGTAAAACATCCCAAGGTGCTTCACAGGAGCGATTATCAAACAAGAATTTGACACCGAGTCACATAAGGAGATATTAGGACAGGTGACCAAAAGCTTGGTCAGAGGTAGGTTTCCACCAGCGTCTTAAAGGAGGAGTGAGGGAATTCTAGAGTTTAGGGCCTAGGAAGCTGAAGGCACGACTACCAATGGTAGAGCAATGAAAATCGGGGATGTGCAAGAGGCTAAAATTGGAGGAGAGAAGAGGAAAGTAAAACAAAGGAAATGAAAAAGGGAAAAAAATTAAATAAATGGATGAGGGAAAATAGTACAAAAACATCGTATAAAGTGTACAGTCTTATTTCCGGAGACCAGTTCTGCAAACAAGAACAGCAGGCTGCCGTCAGCCAAACACACAAACAGGTACACAGCATCCCACAGATGGTACATGCACTGCGGTGCAGGTTTATGACGCAAGCCATGGCCTCAAAGCAGAGACTCACCCAGTGCTTCCTGCCCAACCCCCATCAGCTGTCGAATCCAGCAAGTACAGCACTGTACCAGCCTCTGTCTCAACGCCCACTACCAGTACAAAGTACGCAATGTCTGAGGGGACACAAGTACCGGCCAGTTCGTAAAGCAATTGATACTTTGCTGCCAATTTGTTCCATGCTGGTTGTTAGCTGGAATCAAAACGGAAACACTTCAGATGTTCAATCAAGAAGTTCATATTACAAGATGTTTTCTCCTTCACCCCTCGAAGGTGCTGAGTCATAATGGGATACAGTTTCAAATGAACTAGCTGCCCCTGATACCTCACCAAGTGTGAATTTACACAGTGAGTGTTGGCAAAGTATTGAAGGGTGGGAGGGCGAGGGGGTCACAGAAGCCCAACCAGGTCTGCAACACACACACACACACACCCCCGCTGGGATTACTGGATAGAAGAACACTGACTGAATCTTTCCCATCACAGTGTTCCCAACTTCTGCCCAGTAAAGATCAGCTAACTCGGTGCAGACCAGAGTGAACGCAGGACATTCCTGGTCGTCAGTCAATAAAAGGGGAGAGGGTAGGGAAAGTGACAAACTTCACAACCACCAGCCCAAGCATGACTATTCATTATGGAGAGCAAAAAACAGTGGTTATCAGCCGTGATTCAATCAGTAGGGACTCTCGCCCGAGTCAGAAGGTTGAGAGCTCAAATCCCACTTGAGATATGAGCACATAATCCAGGATGACACTCAAGTGCAGTACTGAGGGAGCGCTGCACTGTCGGAGGTGCCATCTTTTGGATAAGACATTAAACCGAGGCCCCGTCTGCCCTCTCAGGTGGAAGACCCCATGGCAGTGGAGAACAGCAGGGGTGTTCTCCCCAGTAGGCCTGGTCAATATTTATCCCTCACCCAACATCACAAACAGATTATCTGGTCATTATTTAATTGCTGTTTGTGGGATCTTGCTGTCTGCAAATTGACTGCCGCGTTTCCTATTTTACTACACTTCAAAAGTACTTAATTGGCTGTAAAGCGCTTTGGGACATCCTGAGGTCGTGAAAGGCGCTATATAAATGCAAGTCTTTCTTTATGAAATACTACAGGTAATTGCAGACACTTATGAAATAAATTCAAAGCTGCAATTTTTAAGATATACAAAGAAACAAAATGGTTGTAATTGAAGGCTGGCAGGACTGATTTTCAGTCTTGCCCTTCAGTCAAGCCGCCAATCTCGATTTGCACCTGACCAAGCACACCAGTATTTACTTCCTTGTGATCAGCAAGGTGAGATATGTTAGCACTGAGGAATGGAACACTTTCCAGTTCAGGCAGCCAGTGTAAGCATCAAAAACTCCCATGTCAAGTACAGCAAGAGGAATGAGAGCAAGAACTTGGATTTATATATATGCCTTTCATGACCACAGGATGTCCTAAAGTGTTTTACAGACAATTAAGTACCATTGAAGTGTATTCACTGTTGTAATGTAGGAAATGCAGCAGCCAAGTTGCGCACAGTAAGGTCCCAAAAACAGCAATGTGATAATGACCAGATAATCTCTTTTTTCTTTTAAAGAGATGTTGGTGAAAATGGACGCTCAAGCTGAGCCAAACAGACCAGGGACTTCCCTGAATCAATCCCTGGTATGTACTGAGCTAGCTGATCTCATGTTAGATACAGAGTAAAACTGCCTCTACTCTGCCCCAATGTGCCTCAGCCCAATCTCTACAGTAAGACTTACATTTTTCCATTTCCAAAACAGGTACCCATGCCTGCTCAGTGAGATGCCAAATAGTGCCAAAACAGAACTAGTTTTATGGCGAGTTGTACAAGGAACTGTGTTAATACTCATTTAACAGAGGACACTGGAATGCACTGCCTGATAGGGTGGAGGAAGCAGATTCAGTAACTTTCAAAAGGGAATTGGATATATACTTGAAGAGGAACAATTTGCAGGGCCATGGGACTAATTGGAAAGATATTTCAAAGAGCCGGCACAGGGACGATGGTCCAAATGGTCTCCTTCCATGATATAAGATTCTATGGTGACTCTAAGACACTTGCAACCAGTCATACCTATTGTACGAGAGGGAGAACCACCATTTTTGAAAAAAAAAAGGGGCGTATTTGAAATAGCTAGATTGTGCTTTTATCCCCCAAATAGTTTTAATTTCAGATATAAAGACAGGTGATGACATTGGAAAAAGGTAGCGACTTGAGACATGAGAACAGTCATGTTACAGGATGGCAGTCGTGATCGAGCGCCTTGAGTTAATCATGATATCACTCAGTTAAATTCAGTAACGCCGTCCAGTAAATTGTCATGACACGTAAATAAATCATGTGGGGAGGGGAAGGATATAGAAGGTAATCAATTTCTTTCTAAAATTTTCCAGGGATCCAGACAGAGTGACTCTTTTTCTTTAAGTGAAACACTGCAGAGAAATTCTTCAGCACTCGTGATCTCTCAATAATATAACGGTTATACTGTGACAGGTGCTTTGTATCCATCATTATAATCGGGAACTGCAATAGCATTAACAACTTGATTAGATCAGAGTGTGTAGCTATCTGACTACTACTGTTTAAGTTAAGGTATACAGAACCTGAATATTTTTCAACTGCCGTACAAATCAGCAAAATAAACAATTTTTAACACTGCAAATATAACAAAGCGATGCAGAGTCCCAGAGCTTTTGAATGCATCCTAAGGTAAACAAAATTGCAGAGTTCCCACTAGAAAGCCTGGTTTCTCAATCTCTTCCGGTGGGAGAGATAGATGGCCGTCTGATTTTTTTTCTCCTCCCTAACGAACCGTTTTTTTTTGTTTGCCCATCACTTTAAAGCAATTTTAGGTGTTTCTTCTCTCTGTCCCTCCTAGTTTGATAAGGTTGTGACATAGGCACCAGCAACTCTCCAGAACCTTGCCCGAGTAGCCTCTCTTCATAGCTCAACTTAGACGGCGAACGTTAGCGGGCTATTCCATATCACAGCTGAGCCCAGTTGTATTCCCATCCTTTGTCTACGCTTCCAGCAGAGACTGTGGATGCAGGTCAAGGGCAGCATCAAGCTAAGGTGTGATGACCTGTATGGTCGAACGGGCTGCCAACATTCGCAGTTCTTTCAGTGTGCGGCTGGTCTCCAAATCCAACCCACAGCACAAATGGGGTGATTGTAGACACATGCAGCAGCATCACAGTTAGGAACTGTTTCAAGCAATATAACTAGAATATGAAGCAGCCTCTAACATTGCTCAGAGATTGGCAAAGCAACGAGCTTGCACTGCTAGAAGTTACTGAACACAGAGGAAATAAAGGCTGGAGTCACAGTCATGATTATTAACTTAGCTATTGTGTCATGAAGTCAAAAACCTGAAAGGACATCGCCCAATCCGTTGTTTTCCTAGAACATGATCTAAGCTTCCCTCAAATCTAGTGGTACTTGGAGGATGCAAATTATTTGAAGGAAGGGGAAGCGAATCATAGAATGATACAGCACAGGAGGCCATTTGACCCATCGTGCCTGTGCCGGCTCTTTGAAAGAGCTATCCAATTAGTAACAGTCCCCTGCTCTTTCCCCATAGCCCTGCAAATTTTTCCCTTCAAGTATTTATCCAATTCCCTTTTGAAAGTTATCACTGAATCTGCTTTCACCGCCCTTTCAGGCAGCGCATTCCAGATCATCACAACTCTCTGCATAAAAAAATTCTCATCTCGCCCCTCTGGTTCTTTTTCAGCTGTAATCTGTCTATATGGCACCAGGAAATCAAGTAACAAAATCAATATGGTCATCAACTTCTGCTCTCAATAAAGCCATGATAAATATCATGTTTTTCTCTTTCATTTTTCTTTTAACTGTTTTTCAAACAAATGTAGACAATCCCATTGAGGAAACTAATTAGAAGGAATTACTGACTGATGGTCTGATGAGCTGAATTATAAGATCCATAAAGAATATGTTTCCATAGTACATCTGAAAGCACTTCATGCCCAGTACATTACTTCTGGAGTGTAGTCCCTTATGTAGGGAAACATAGCAACCAATTCGCTCATAGAAGGTTGCACAAAAAGCAAATGAGATAAATGTCTGGTTCATCTGTTTTGGTGTTGGTTGAGGGGTGAATTGGTGGCCAGGAGCATTCGCCACTCTTCTTTGAGAAGTCCCATGGGATCACACGACCTTACTCCACTGTTCCAACTGTGAGAATAATTTCAGCTGCCTCACCATCAGATTAGGTACTCTGAAGCGGGTGCGAGAGGGGAAAACAGGGAAGAGAAGAGGGGGGGGGGGGGGGGGGGGAAACGGGGAAGAGAAGAGGGGGGGGGGAAACGGGGAAGAGAAGAGGAGGGGGGGGGGGAAACGGGGAAGAGAAGAGGAGGGGGGGGGGAAACGGGGAAGAGAAGAGGAGGGGGGGGGGAAACGGGGAAGAGAAGAGGAGGGGGGGGGGAAACGGGGAAGAGAAGAGGAGGGGGGGGGAAACGGGGAAGAGAAGAGGAGGGGGGGGGGAAACGGGGAAGAGAAGAGGAGGGGGGGGAAACGGGGAAGAGAAGAGGAGGGGGGGGGAAACGGGGAAGAGAAGAGGAGGGGGGGGGAAACGGGGAAGAGAAGAGGAGGGGGGGGGAAACGGGGAAGAGAAGAGGAGGGGGGGGGAAACGGGGAAGAGAAGAGGAGGGGGGGGGAAACGGGGAAGAGAAGAGGAGGGGGGGGGAAACGGGGAAGAGAAGAGGAGGGGGGGGGAAACGGGGAAGAGAAGAGGAGGGGGGGGGAAACGGGGAAGAGAAGAGGAGGGGGGGAAACGGGGAAGAGAAGAGGAGGGGGGGAAACGGGGAAGAGAAGAGGAGGGGGGGAAACGGGGAAGAGAAGAGGAGGGGGGGAAACGGGGAAGAGAAGAGGAGGGGGGGGAAACGGGGAAGAGAAGAGGAGGGGGGGGAAACGGGGAAGAGAAGAGGAGGGGGGGGGAACGGGGAAGAGAAGAGGAGGGGGGGGGAACGGGGAAGAGAAGAGGAGGGGGGGGGAACGGGGAAGAGAAGAGGAGGGGGGGGGAACGGGGAAGAGAAGAGGAGGGGGGGGAAACGGGGAAGAGAAGAGGAGGGGGGGGAAACGGGGAAGAGAAGAGGAGGGGGGGGAAACGGGGAAGAGAAGAGGAGGGGGGGGAAACGGGGAAGAGAAGAGGAGGGGGGGGGAACGGGGAAGAGAAGAGGAGGGGGGGGGAACGGGGAAGAGAAGAGGAGGGGGGGGGAACGGGGAAGAGAAGAGGAGGGGGGGGGAACGGGGAAGAGAAGAGGAGGGGGGGGGGAAACGGGGAAGAGAAGAGGAGGGGGGGAAACGGGGAAGAGAAGAGGGGGGAAACGGGAAATGGGGGGAAACGGGAAATGGGGGGAAACGGGAAATGGGGGGAAACGGGAAATGGGGGGAAACGGGAAATGGGGGGAAACGGGGGAGGGGGGAAGGGGGGAGGGGGGAAGGGGGAAGGGGGGAGGGGGGAAGGGGGGAGGGGGGAAGGGGGGAGGGGGGAAGGGGGGAGGGGGGAAGGGGGGAGGGGGGAAGGGGGGAGGGGGGAAGGGGGGAGGGGGGAAGGGGGGAGGGGGGAAGGGGGGAGGGGGGAAGGGGGGAAGGGGGGGGGAAAGGAACGCTCAAGAGGGCAGGGAATGTGGGGAGAATGACCATTCAGTGACCAGCCCCCCCGCAGTGACAGGCCCTCATCCCCAGCGCTTCTCCGCGGCCCTCAGTCCCGTCACTTCCCCACGGGGACCGCCGCTCTGTGCGTGGGGCGCATTTTGACCCTGACACCGAGGCCCTTAGGCCACAGCCCGGGGAACCTCGCCCTGTAACGTGAGGACGGGCTTCACCTCGACCCCCGCCCGCTGACAGGCCCGTAACCAGCGGCAACCCGGCCCCCGGGTCAGGCGGCCCCTCACTCACCGTAGGTCTCTGACATGTTGCTCGGGTCCGGTGTGTCGGTGCGGCGCTGTCCCGGGCTCGGGGCCGGTGTGTCGGTGCGGCGCTGTCCCGGGCTCGGGGCCGGTGTGTCGGTGCGGCGCTGTCCCGGGCTCGGGGCCGGTGTGTCGGTGCGGCGCTGTCCCGGGCTCGGGGCCGGTGTGTCGGTGCGGCGCTGTCCCGGGCTCGGGGCCGGTGTGTCGGTGCGGCGCTGTCCCGGGCTCGGGGCCGGTGTGTCGGTGCGGCGCTGTCCCGGGCTCGGGGCCGCTCTGCCTCTCGTTCATACAATATGGCGGAAGCCGCGTCCTCCCTCCCTCTGCCAACGCGCTGCGTCATTACGTAATCGGCACGGCATCACCGCCTGACGTAACCGCGCACACACACAGCCCCGCCCTCACGGCCGGGAGTGGGAGCTCTGCCGCGCATGCGCGCCGCCTGCACTCAGGAGGAGGGCTTGGCCCCAGTGTCACTCACAGAACAAAAGCAGCTCAACAACTGCCCCACCGATATAATTGAACATAGAGCAGGTCAGAGGCTGGGTATTCTGCGGCGAGTGACTCACCTCCTGACTCCCCAAAGCCTTTCCACCATCTACAAGGCACAAGTCAGGAGTGTGATGGAATACTCTCCACTTGCCTGGATGAGTGCAGCTCCAACAACACTCAAGAAGCTCGACACCATCCAGGACAAAGCAGCCCGCTTGATTGGCACCCCATCCACCACCCTAAACATTCACTCCCTTCACCACCGGCGCACTGTGGCTGCAGTGTGTACCATCCACAGGATGCACTGCAGCAACTCGCCAAGGCTTCTTCGACAGCACCTCCCAAACCCGCGACCTCTACCACCTAGAAGGACAAGAGCAGCAGGCACATGGGAACAACACCACCTGCACGTTCCCCTCCAAGTCACACACCATCCCGACTTGGAAATATATCGCCGTTCCTTCATCGTCGCTGGGTCAAAATCCTGGAACTCCCTCCCTAACAGCACTGTGGGAGAACCGTCACCACACGGACTGCAGCGGTTCAAGAAGGCGGCTCACCACCACCTTCTCAAGGGCAATTAGGGATGGGCAAAGAAGCCAGCCTTGCTAGCGATGCCCACATCCCCAGAATGAATTAAAAAAATTAAAGTCTAATTAAACTAAAATAAACTTATAATTCTAAATCATAAAATATTATTTATGTCTATTAAATATTCTATACCTACAGTGCCCAACGGCCGAGGAAGGCTCCAGGCACCTTCTGTTTCTTTATTTTTCCTTTATTAACTAATTTATTTTTCTCATTTATTTGTCCTCTTTATTTTAATTAAGGGACTTTCTTTTATAATTCAAACTCTTTTCGATAAAGATATTCACAACTATGACTGTCCTGAGTGGTCAGTAGGTACTCAGATGGCAAAAATTTAAGAAAATCACAAACGGTATTAATGGAAAGGTCAGAATAAATTGCTTCACACGGAGGGTGGTAGCATGTGGAAATCTCTGACACAAACCATTTTTGAAGCAGAGGCCATAAATTCTTTAAAAAGGGAATTACACGGTCGTTTAAAAAAGAGGAAGATTGAAGGGTATTGAAAGGAAGCAGGAGACTGGGATTAGATTAGGTGGAATATTAAAGAGCACGGGGAATGAGATGGAGAGTCGGATTAGACTAGGTGGAATATTAAAGAAAATGGGGAGTGAGCAGGAAAGTGGGTTAGAGTGACTGGGATATTCATGTGTATGGGGAGTGAGCAGGTGAGTGGGATTATATTAGGTGAGATATTAAAGGGTAGGGGGAGTGAGTGGGAGAGTGGGATTAGAGTGGGTGGGATATTAAAGGGTAGGGGAGTGAGTGGGAGAGTGGGATTAGAGTGGGTGGGATATTAAAGGGTGGGGGAGTGAGTGGGAGAGTGGGATTAGAGTGGGTGGGATATTAAAGGGTAGGGGAGTGGGTGGGAGAGTGGGATTAGTGTGGGTGGGATATTAAAGGGTAGGGGGAGTGGGTGGGAGAGTGGGATTAGAGTGGGTGGGATATTAAAGGGTAGGGGGAGTGGGTGGGAGAGTGGGATTAGAGTGGGTGGGATATTAAAGGGTAGGGGGAGTGGGTGGGAGATTGGGATTAGTGTGGGTGGGATATTAAAGGGTAGGGGGAGTGGGTGGGAGAGTGGGGTTAGAGTGGGTGGGATATTAAAGGGTAGGGGGAGTGGGTGGGAGAGTGGGGTTAGAGTGGGTGGGATATTAAAGGGTAGGGGGAGTGGGTGGGAGAGTGGGATTAGAGTGGGTGGGATATTAAAGGGTAGGGGGAGTGGGTGGGAGATTGGGATTAGTGTGGGTGGGATATTAAAGGGTAGGGGGAGTGGGTGGGAGATTGGGATTAGTGTGGGTGGGATATTAAAGGGTAGGGGGAGTGGGTGGGAGAGTGGGGTTAGAGTGGGTGGGATATTAAAGGGTAGGGGGAGTGGGTGGGAGATTGGGATTAGTGTGGGTGGGATATTAAAGGGTAGGGGGAGTGGGTGGGAGAGTGGGGTTAGAGTGGGTGGGATATTAAAGGGTAGGGGGAGTGGGTGGGAGAGTGGGATTAGAGTGGGTGGGATATTAAAGGGTAGGGGGAGTGGGTGGGAGATTGGGATTAGTGTGGGTGGGATATTAAAGGGTAGGGGGAGTGGGTGGGAGAGTGGGGTTAGAGTGGGTGGGATATTAAAGGGTAGGGGGAGTGGGTGGGAGAGTGGGGTTAGAGTGGGTGGGATATTAAAGGGTAGGGGGAGTGGGTGGGAGAGTGGGATTAGATCACGTGGCTCATGTGGAGAACAATGCTGAATGATTAATGGGCCGATGGACCTGTTTCGGTGCTGGAACATTCTATGATTGAAGACCTACTTTAGTGTGTATTTATGCTACAACTTTAGTGTCACTCAGAGGAAGCCTCCACTTCATATCCGTGTTAAACCAATGCCAATTGTAATTTAAATGCAACCTTCATTCATTTTAAACTTTTGAATTTCTCTTCCTACTTTCCAATCTTCATTCCTATGGGTGACTGGTGTATTTTTTTCTATTTATTGTTCCAGTTTAAAATTCGCTCTCTATTGAACTATTTATTTGAAACTTGCCATCTTTCTTTGTCGAGGTTGTGCTTTTTTCCCCTACTTGCCACCCGTGAGCCTGGGTAGCGAGTGTTGGCAGCCCAGGGGACATCAGCCTAACCTGACCCAACACACACTTTCCAGCAGGAGGAGGAGGCTCGATACTGATCAGGAGCAGGAACTCTGGCTGATCTCTCCCTCCCTAGCCCAGATCCACTCCAGCATTTAAGACCATAATCTCAGTCAATACTCCGGTTCCATTATTGAGGGAACGCTGCTGTGTCAGAATTCCCGTCCTTTTGGATGATACATTAAACTGTGTCCCTGTCTGCCCGTTCAGGTTGATATAAAAGATCCCATGGCACTATTTGAAGAAGAGCAGGGGATTGATCATTCCTGAGGCTTTCTTGATCTCTGTGGTTGACTACTGGATTGGCTGGTGCCTTTACCCAATAGACTCAGAGCAGCACCTCTTACAAATAATGCAGCTCACTAACTTTGCACACTCAGCTCCTTCTCAGTGAATAGCTCACACATAAGACTTTCTGTTTGTGAATCCTTGTTTTCAAATCCCTCCATGGCCTCACCCCCCTCCCTATCTCTGTAACCTCCTCCAGCCCTACAACCCTCCGAGATCTCTGCACTCCTCCAATTCTGGCCTCTTGAGCATCCCCGATTTCCATCGCTCCACCATTGGAGGCCGTGCCTTCAGCTGCCTCGGCCCTGAGCTCTGGAATTCCCTCCCTAAACCTCTCCGCCTCTCCTCCATTAAGATGCTCCTTAATACCTTCATTGCTGACCAAGTTTACGGTCACCTAGTCTTATCTCAGGTGGCTTGATGTCAAATTTTGTCTGATAATTGCTTCCGTGAAGCCCCTTGGGACGTTTTACTACGTTAAAGGTGCTATATAAATGCAAGTCATTGTTGTTCACATTCACTTTGTTCATTCGTGTTAAAGGGACACTGACACGTGCTCAACTCTGCCTCAGTACACGGACAATTAGAGAGGGCCCATAGAAGGCACAGAGGGAGGATGTCAGCAACAGCTGTAAACATACGAGGCACATTGGTGTAAACATACGAGGCACATTGGTGTAAACATACGAGGCACATTGGTGTAAACATACGAGGCACATTGGTGTAAACATACGAGGCACATTGGTGTAAACATACGAGGCACATTGGTATCCCATGTGAGCGGTGGAATTTTGTTTTTTTTTGCCGTGAATCAACCTCTTGCATTGTTTAGAAAATTGAACGAACGGGTTGCAGTGACACAGTGCACTTCATGTTCAGTAAATTACTTTGAAGTGCAGCGACTTGTTATGTAGATAAATGTGCAAACCATGGTGTGCACAGAAAGACCCCGTAAATAGCAACAAGGTAAATGAACCGGTTCATCTGTTGTTTTGTTGAGGGAGGAAAGTTGGCCAGGACATCGGGGGAACTCCCTTCGAATAGCACCGTGGGATCTTTAATGTCCACCTGAACAGACAAACAGTACCCCGGTTAGACAATTATAAAAAAACGTAACATTTGTAAAATGTGAACTTTAAGGAAAATTCTGCCCCTTTATAAATTACTGTGATTAAGCTGTGAGCAGGGTATGATGCGATATTCAGGGTTAAAAGTTGTATTTGCTGAATGGAGATAAAGTGAAGGCACTAAGATAAAGGTCAGCTTGGCTCAGTTGGTAGAACTCACCCCTCTAAGTCAAAAGCAATCAAGCCCCACTCCAGGATATAAACCCATAATCTCAGTCAATACTTCAGAGTGGTACTGAGGGAACACTGCTTTGTCAGAGTTCCTGTCCTGGCCAACATTTACCCTTCAACCAACACTTCAAACGATGATCTGCCCATTTATCTCGTTGCAGTTTGTGGGACCTTGCTGTGCGCAAATTGCCTGCCACATTTCAATAACAACAACAACCTGCACCTTTAACGTAATAAAACGTCTCAAAGTGCCTCACAGGGGCGCATAAAGATTACACTTCGAAAGTACTTTATTGGCTGTAAAGCGCGTTGGGACATTTTGAGTTTATGGAAGGTGCTTTATAAACGTAACTTCTTCTTTCTTTGGATGAGACAATAAACCGCGGCCTTGACTGCCTGTTCAGGTTGATATATAAGAACCGGGGAATTCTGCAGGTGCCCTGGCCAGATGTACCCCTCCACCTATATCACCAAGATGTGGAGATGCCGGTGATGGACTGGGATCCCACACTCACCTGACGAAGGAGAAAGCCTCCGAAAGCTTGTGATTTTCAAATAAAACAGTTGGACTATAACCTGGTGTTGTAAGATTCCTTACTATATCACCAAAACATTAGCTCATTTGCTGTTTGTGGGATCTTGCTATGTGCACATTGCTTCCTGCACTTGCCTTTACAACAGTGACTACACTTCAAAAAGTAAATGCAATTCTTTCTTTCTATTAGTATTGCTTTTATTGGTCACACCAGCAGAGGGCAGACACTGACTACAATCAGACTCCCCGCACACCCCCCCGCCTGGCGTCCCTGCTCCTCTGAACGGCCCTTGCTGACCTGAAGATGTCACTCAAGGTCTAATCTCTCAACCACTGAAAAACTTTTTCTCAAACTTTATTTTCATTTCAATTTTCTCCCCTTCATATTCTGAATCTTGCTGGGGAGCGGGTTCATGGTCGATGGTTACCCTCCTGCACCCCACCCAAAAGCCCAGTCTCTATGTGTGAGGCTGGACAATTAATGCTGGCAGAATATATGACCATGGGGTGCATCACCGACAATCCCGATCCTGGTGTTAAACCCTTGTGTGTGCTGCGGGAACTGACTTCAGCTGGGCAAGAAACAACTTGCATTTCTATAGAACCTTTCAGGACCGCAGGACGTCCCAAAGCGCTTTACAGCCAATGAAATACTTTTTGAAGTGTAGTCACTGTTGTAATGTAGGAAACGCAGGAGCCAATTTGCACACAGCAAGATCCCACAAACAGCAATATGATAAATGACCAGATCATCTGTTTTTAGTGATGTTGGTTAAGGGATAAATATTGGCCAAGACACCAGGCCTGCTCTTCTTCAAAATAGTGCCATGGGATCTTTTACATCCACCTGAGAGGGCAGAACATAGGAACATAGGAACAGGAGTAGGCCATTCAGCCCCTCGTGCCTGCTCCGCCATTTGATAAGATCATGGCTGATCTGTGATCTAACTCCATATACCTGCCTTTGGCCCATATCCCTTAATACCTTTGGTTGCCAAAAAGCTATCAGGGCCTCAGTTTAAAATCTCATCCAAAAGACAGCACCTCTGACAGTGCTGCACTGGATATTATACTAAAGTCTCTAGAGTGGGTCTTGAACCCACAACCATCATGACTCAGAGGTGAGAGTGCTGCCCACTGAACCACAGCTGACACCTTAGCCATGGGGCCATGTTATAATTGGGCTCAGAGCCCCTGGGCTAGGGAGGGATGTAAAATCAGTCAGGGTACCTGCTCTTGAATTGTTATGCAGTGATTCCTGCTGCAAGGTGCTCGCATGTGGAAGCTTGGGGAATGGGTCTCATCTGTGATTCCCCCAGTGGGTAAATAGCCCACCGCCCATCACTCTCTAGGCTTACATAGGAGGTTCCAGGAGGCAACACCTGTGGAACCTGCGAAGGTTCTTCAGAAGCACCTTGGGAAATCTCACAATGTTAACGGCATAAACTTGAGCTCATCCAAAACTCTGCTGCCCGAATCCCAACTCGCACCATGCCCTGTTCACCCATCAACCCTGTGAACGTTGACCTACATTGACTCCCAGTCATCCTCAAAATTCTCAGCCTCGTGTTCAAATCCCTCCATGTCCTCGCCCCTCCCTATCTCTGTAACCTCCTCCAGCCCTACAACCCTCCGAGATCTCTGCGCTCCTCCAATTCTGGCCTCTTGCACATCCCCGATTTTGTTCGCTGCACCATTGGCGGCCGTGCCTTCAGCTGCCCTAGGCCCTAAGCTCTGGAATTCCCTCCCTAAACCTCTCCACCTCTCTACCTCTCTCTCTTCTCCTTTAAGATGCTCCTTAAAACCTACCTTTTTGAACAAGCTTTTGGTCACCTGTCCTAATATCTCCTTATGTGGCTCGGTGTTAAATTTTGTTTGATAATCGCTCCTGTGAAGCGCCTTGGGACGTTTTACTACGTTAAAGGTGCTATATAAATGCAAGTTGTTGTTGTTGAACCATACCCTGTTGATTTTCTGGCATTGAGGAGAAGAGGGGAGAAATTCCAGACAAACGAGCTCACTGTTGTAAACAATTTCCCGAGTAAAATGCGGGGCAGGATTCAGATCTTGACATTACCAGAAAGAGATTACCTCTAACTTCCTCTGCGACGGTCCAGAACCTGTTTGATCCCAGACCCAAATTGTGCAAGAGATAATGGTGGAATTAAAGTCTGGGGACCGCCCTGTTTTGACTTGCAGTAACTGGGCTGGCGCCCAGCAGCACAGACAAGCTGTGCATTGACTTAGCTTCTTGCTGTGGTCCGTCAGCTGCCATCTTACACGCAGGAGACAAATGAGGGACCTCAGGACTAGGGTGGGGATTGTGCACAGAATCTGCTGAGGCAGTGCCCCTCCTCAGGCTGAGCCACACTGCACTCTAATTACATGCCAGTAATACCAAGGCACCGTTTCACTAGGCGACAATAAATTAAACAGATAGGTCGCTTGTAAACTTTTATTTGTCACTCCACACTGTGTGGTCCATATCTACAATGGACAGATGTTGCAACCCATCTCACCAAGGTCACTGGGCAAGACTGAGATTCATGGATGTTTAAGAATGAAAACTAAGGATGGACACAGGATGTGATTTAAATTTCTTTTATTCCCCTCCTCTCCCGAATGCACGACCTTCGCTGAGGTGTAATTCCACAGGTATTAAATTTACTTCAACTCCATCTCCCAGTCCCACAACCTCAACATCACCAACATGCATTTATATAGCGACTTCAATGTAGAAAAACATCGCGAGGCGCTTCGCAGGAGTGTAATCAGACACAAAATTGACACTGAGCCAAAGAAGGAGATATTAGGACAGGTGACCAAGAGCTTGGTCAAAGAGGTAGGTTTTAAGGAGGAGAGAGGTGGAGAGGCGGAAGGGTTTAGAGAGTTGAATTCCAGAGCTTAGGGATGGTGGGGTGAAGGAAGTGGGGGATGCGCAAGAGGCCAGAATTGGAGGAGCGCAGAGATCTCGGAGGGTTGTAGAGCTGGAGGAGGTTACAGAGATAGGGAGGGGGCGAGGGCCAAGGAGGGATTTGAAAACAAGGATGAGAATTTTAAAATGGAGGCGTTCGGGGACCGGGAGCCAATGTGGGTCAGCGAGCACAGGGGGTGATGGGTGAACAGGACTTGGTGCGACCGCCAAGAAGGACAAGAGCACCAAGATCATGGGGACACCATCACCCCCAAATTCCCCTCCGAGTCACACCATCCTGACTTGCACCTATATCACCATTCCTTCATCGTCACTGGGTTAATCCTGGAATTCCTTATGTAACACCATCGTGGGAGCACCATCAGCACAAGGACTGCAGCTGTTCAAAGAGAAGGCCAACCACCACCATCTCAGGGCAAGTGGGGATAGGCAGTAAATGCCGGCCTTGCCAACTTCGCCCACATCCTGAGAACAATTTAAGGGAAAAGAGGTGGTACCACAGGCAACGAGCCATCCTTCACATGGACTTGGACAATGAGGGTTGGTGGTCCATTCAACTATGGGAAACATCACAGCCACGCCCAATCTTGACCACCCCAATGCCCCCGCCCCCCTCACACACACACACACACAAACACTCTCACTCTCTTTCAGCCAGGGTTCATGAGGCAGTGCCTGGAGGTCCAATGTGTTGACAGGAACACAGGTGCAATCGAGGAGGGCTGAGAGAGCTGGTTTGTAAACAGCCTGCTCTTCCTCACTAAATTACTATTTTGAGAACGATGCGTGATTGTTTTTTTTTAAGGGTGGGGTCTGTTATTTTCTGTCTGGGGTGTTTTCTCTGTTTTTGTTCTGTCAGTCACTCCTGCTCAGTGAGTAAACTGGAGCTCTCCCCATGGGCCTAGGCCGGGCGGGGAGGTGGGCCGCGAGGTGAGTGATCCTCCGGGTGTGGTGCTGAGCCCTGTGGACCAGAAAAGCCGCTCAGGTTCAATAACAGGTCTGTGCCGAGTGAGTGGATCTCAGTCGGGCAGTTGTTGGGAGCACTCCAGTTGGCTTTGGTGCCCCTAAACTAAGGAGGGGGGGGGAGAAAGAAATGAAATCAGCCATGCTCCTGATTGCTTCGCAGTGATACTGTCTGGAAGGTATGACCAAGCACGCACAGGGGGGTGTTTTGGCTTGTCAGCCATGGCTCAGTGGGTAGCACTCTGACTCAGAAAGTCGTGGGTTCAAGTCCTGCTCTAGAGTCTTGAGCACAAAATCCAGGCTGAGGGAGTGCTGCACTGTCAGAGGTACCGTCTTTAGAATGAGACATTAAACCAAGGCCACGTCTGCCCTCTCAGGCGGATATTACACAGTGTGCTGAGAGTTCGGTACGTGTGGGAGTTGAAGGGTTGATCTCTTTAAATCTAGTGCATATTGCTTCAACTGTTTAAGGTCAATTTAAAAGTTTAAATTTCTAAGTTTCTGTCAGGTGTGGGAGTTGAAGGGTTAATCTCTTTAAATCTAGTGCATATTGCTTCAACTGTTTAAGGTCAATTTAAAAGTTTAAATTTCTAAGTTTCTGTCAGGTGTGGGAGTTGAAGGGTTAATCTCTTTAAATCTAGTGCATATTGCTTCAACTGTTTAAGGTCAATTTAAAAGTTTAAATTTCTAAGTTTCTGTCAGGCTTCAGCAGAGAGCTGCTGTAGCAAGTTAATTGGTCAGCTAGATTCAATTGGTCCCTGAAGGTGGGGCAGGCCTGACTCATCTGAGTCTCAACTGTAGAAATACAGGGGCCTGTCAGTGCGGACTGCACGGTGTGCGGATATTACACAGTGTGCTGAGAGTTCGGTACGTGTGGGAGTTAGGTGAAGTGGGGGAAGGAGGTGCTGCTTTGCCTTGCTTTTCTTGCAGAGCGGTAGTGGACCTGAGAGCGGTGAGCGGCGGGAGAGAGCGAGACCAGAGCGGGGATATAAACAGCGCGGAGAGAGCGAGACCAGAGCTTACTCTGAGAGCGAGACTCTGAGACCAGCGGCAGTTCGGGGTGACGTCACCAGTCAGAAAGTGACGCGGCACAGGGGAGGCAGCTGATTGGTGAGTAGGTTCAGGTGAGTATTTCTACCATTTTACTGTAAGTAAAGTAATAAGAAAGGGAAGATCTGCAGGTTTTATAGCAGATAGTGTTTTTTTTTTTAGTGAACCTAGGTCCCTAGTATAGTTAACATTTTCTAATTTCAACATAATTTAAAAGGGGTAACTCAGCTAAGGCAAGTCATGGCAGCAGACCTCGCACCCGTGATATGCTCCTCCTGCAAGATGTGGGAAGTCATGGACACTACCAGTGTCCCTGCCGACCATGTGTGCGGGAAGTGTGTCCACCTGCAGCTACTGACCGATCGTATCTCGGAGCTGGAGCTGCGGGTGGACTCACTGTGGAGCATCCGCGATGCAGAGAAACTCGTGGATAGCACGTTTAGCGAGTTGGTCACACCGCAGGTAAAGGGTATACAGGCAGGAAGTGAATGGGTGACCACCAGGAAGAGTAAGAGATGCAGGCAGGTAGTGCAGGGGTCCCCTGTGGCCATCCCCCTCTCAAACAGATATGCCACTTTGGATGCTGTTGGGGGGGATGACTTATCAGGGGAAGGCAGCAGCAGCCAACTTCCTGGCACCACGGGTAGCTCTGCTGCACAGGCTGGGAGGAAAAAGAGTGGCAGAGCTATAGTGATAGGGGACTCAATTGTAAGGGGAATAGACAGGCGTTTCTGCGGCCGCAACCGAGACTCCAGGATGGTGTGTTGCCTCCCTGGTGCAAGGATCAAGGATGTCTCGGAGCGGCTACAGAACATTTTGGAGGGGGAGGGCGAACAGCCAGCTGTCGTGGTGCACATAGGCACCAACGATATAGGTAAAAAAGGGGATGAGGTCCTAAAAGCAGAATATAGGGAGTTAGGAGGTAAATTAAAAAATAGGACCTCAAAGGTAGTAATCTCAGGATTGCTGCCAGTGCCACGTGCTAGTCAGAGTAGAAATAGGAGGATATTTCAAATGAATACGTGGCTAGAGGAATGGTGCAAGGGGGAGGGATTCAAATTCCTGGGACACTGGAAACGGTTCTGGGGGAGGTGGGACCAGTACAAACCGGACGGTCTGCACCTGGGCAGGGCCGGGACCGCTGTCCTAGGAGGAGTGTTTGCTAGTGCTGTTGGGGAGGGTTTAAACTAAAGTGGCAGGGGGTTGGGAACCTGAGCAGGGAGAGAGAGGAAAGCGTAACAGGAAGGGACAGAAGGTATGGAGTAATAGGTAAAGTGTTAAAAAAGGAAAAAGCAGGAACTAAGCGTCACAAAACAGATTTGAAAGTTCTTTATCTGAATGCACGTAGCATTCGTAATAAAATGGACGAGTTAACGGCACAAATAACTACGTATGGGTATGATCTTGTGGCCATTACAGAAACATGGCTGCAGGGTGACAACGACTGGGAATTAAATATGCCAGGGTATTTAACAATCAGGAAGGACAGGCAGGAAGGAAGGGGAGGTGGGGTGGCTATGTTAATAAAGGAAGGAATCACTGTAATACAGAGAAATGATATTGGGACAAAGCATCAAGATAATGAAACAGTTTGGGTGGAGATAAGGAATAATAAGGGAAAAAAAACATTAGTGGGCGTAGTATATAGGCCTCCTAATAGTTGCAACTCTGCTGGAAGAAGTATTAATCAGGAGATAGTCGGGGCATGTAATAAGGGAACAGCCATAATTATGGGGGATTTTAATTATCATATTAACTGGACAAATCAAATTGGGCAGAGCAGCCTTGAGGACGAGTTCATTGAGTGCATCAGGGATGGATTTCTTGAGCAGTATGTAACTGATCCTACAAGGGGGCAGGCAACCTTGGACCTGGTCCTGTGTAATGAGTCAGGATTAATTAATAATGTCCTAGTTAAGGATCCCCTTGGAACGAGCGACCACAACATGGTTGAATTCCATATCCAATTAGAGGGTGAGAAGGTTGATTCTCAAACAAGCGTACTGAGCTTGAATAAAGGAGACTATGATGGTATGAGAGCGGAATTGATTAAAGTGGACTGGGAAAATAGATTAAAGGGTAAGACGGTACATGAGCAGTGGTGTTCATTTAGGGAGTTATTTTACAACTTTCAAAATAAATATATTCCACTGAGGAAAAAAGGGTGTAAAAGAAATGACAGCCACCCGTGGCTAAGTAAAGAAATCAAGGATAGTATCCGACTAAAAACAAGGACATATAAGGTAGCCAAACTTAGTGGGAGGATAGAAGATTGGGAATTCTTCAAAAGACAGCAAAAAGTAACTAAAGGATTGATTAAGAAAGGGAAGTTAGATTATGAAAAGAAATTAGCAAAAAATATAAAAACAGATAGCAAGAGTTTCTATAGTTATATAAAAAGAAAAAGGGTGGCTAAGGCAAACATAGGTCCCTTAGAGGATGAGACCGGGAAATTAATGGTGGGAAACATGGAGATGGCAAAAATGCTGAACAAATATTTTGTTTCAGTCTTTACAGTAGAGGACACTAAGAATATCCCAACACTGGACAAACAGGGGACTCTCGGGGGGGAGGAGCTAAATACGATTAAAATCACTCAGGAGATGGTACTCAGTAAAATAATGGGACTCAAGGCGGATAAATCCCCTGGACCTGATGGCTTCCATCCTAGGGTCTTGAGGGAAGTGGCAGTAGGGATTGTGGATGCTTTGGTGATAGTTTTCCAAAATTCCCTGGACTCAGGAGAGGTCCCGGCTGATTGGAAAACTGCTAATGTAACACCGTTATTTAAAAAGGGTAGTAGGCAGAAGGCTGGAAATTATAGGCCAGTTAGCTTAACATCTGTGGTGGGTAAAATTTTGGAGTCTATTATTAAGGAGACAGTAACGGAACATTTAGATAAGCATAATTTAATAGGACAAAGTCAGCATGGCTTCATGAAGGGGAAGTCATGTCTGACAAATTTGCTTGAGTTCTTCGAGGATATAACGTATAGGGTGGATAAAGGGGAACCAGTGGACGTAGTGTATTTAGACTTCCAGAAGGCATTCGACAAGGTGCCACATGAAAGATTATTACTTAAGATAAAAAATCACGGGATTGGGGGTAATATTCTGGCATGGGTGGAGGATTGGTTATCAAACAGGAAGCAGAGAGTTGGGATAAATGGTTCATTTTCGGACTGGCAACCAGTAACCAGTGGTGTTCCACAGGGGTCGGTGCTGGGTCCCCAACTCTTTACAATCTATATTAACGATTTGGAGGAGGGGACCGAGTGCAACATATCAAAATTTGCAGATGATACAAAGATGGGAGGGAAAGTAGAGAGTGAGGAGGACATAAAAAACCTGCAAGGGGATATAGACAGGCTGGGTGAGTGGGCGGAGATTTGGCAGATGCAATATAATATTGGAAAATGTGAGGTTATGCACTTTGGCAGGAAAAATCAGAGAGCAAGTTATTTTCTTAATGGCGAGAGACTGGAAAGTACTGCAGTACAAAGGGATCTGGGGGTCCTAGTGCAAGAAAATCAAAAAGTTGGTATGCAGGTGCAGCAGGTGATCAAGAAAGCCAACGGAATGTTGGCTTTTATTGCTAGGGGGATAGAATATAAAAACAGGGAGGTATTGCTGCAGTTATATAAGGTATTGGTGAGACCGCACCTGGAATACTGCATACAGTTTTGGTCTCCATACTTAAGAAAAGACATACTTGCTCTCGAGGCAGTACAAAGAAGGTTCACTCGGTTAATCCCGGGGATGAGGGGGCGCACATATGAGGAGAGGTTGAGTAGATTGGGACTCTACTCATTGGAGTTCAGAAGAATGAGAGGCGATCTTATTGAAACATATAAGATTGTGAGGGGTCTTGATCGGGTGGATGCAGTAAGGATGTTCCCAAAGATGGGTGAAACTAGAACTAGGGGGCATAATCTTAGAATAAGGGGCTGCTCTTTCAAAACTGAGATGAGGAGAAACTTCTTCACTCAGAGGGTGGTAGGTCTGTGGAATATGCTGCCCCAGGAAGCTGTGGAAGCTACATCATTAGATAAATTTAAAACAGAAATAGACAGTTTCCTCGAAGTAAAGGGAATTAGGGGTTATGGGGAGCGGGCAGGAAATTGGACATGAAGCTGAGTTCGGATCGGTCAATGCCCTGTGGGTGGCGGAGAGGGCCCAGGGGCTATGTGGCCGGGTCCTGCTCCGACTTCTTGTGTTCTTTAGATTTGTGGTTGGGATCAGATCAGCCATGATCTTATTAAATGGCGGAGCAGGCTCGAGGGGCCGATTGGCCTACTCCTGCTCCAATTTCTTATGTTCTTATGTTCTTATGAAAGATCCAATGGCACTATTTCGAAGAAGAGCAGGGGAGATCTCCCCTGGTGTCCTGGCCAATATTCATCCCTCAACCAACATCACTGGTCATTATCACATTGCTGTTTGTGGGATCTTGCTGTGTGCAAATTGGCTGCTGTATTTCCCTATATTCCCACAGTGACTACACTCCAAAAGTACATCATTGGCTGTAAAGCGCTTTGGGATGTCCTGAGGTCATGAAAGGTGCTATATAAATGCAAGTTCTTTTCTCCCCCATGGTAGAATAGCTGGCACTGTCTAGGCTGGCACAGAGTGGTCACTTGGGTGAAGAGATGAAGGCACTACTGGGATCAGAACTCAACAATAGGCAGCACTGTCAGGGGCAAAGGGCTGGGGAGCTGGATCTCAGTCATTAGTCAGTCACCTTAATATGTTTCCTTTTCTTTCAGTTCTCTTTTCTAAACCAGATTCTTGATTATTTTGAATTATCTTTGGCTGGTTTTTAAGAAAGAACTTGCATTTATACTCGGTCCACTCTTGACTCAAGGTTGCTCAATTCAAATTATCCGTGAATTCGATTTTAATTGGCACTAATTTCGCACTTTGCTGTGTTATTTACATTGATCAATTCAAATTATTGGAGGATTCCATTTTTAGCCCCAAAAAAGTACTTCAAATCGTCAGCCGACCGTCAGCAGGATATTGTAAAGCTTTTCAGCTGCAGTGTGTTACTTGTTGAGGTGGAGTCACTCTGATAGAGCCAAAATGCACACAGCAAGATCCCACAAACAGCAAATCAAATGATCCGTCTTAGTGGCGCTCTCCACCTCTCCTTCTCAAATTTTGTCTGATAATCGCTCCTGTGAAGCGCCTTGGGACTTTTTACTATGTTGAAGGCGCTATATAAATGCAGGTTGTTGTTGGTGGTGTTGTTAGTTAAACGATGCATGTTAGCCAGGATCCTGAGAGAACTCCCTTGCTCTACTTTAAGCCGTGGTAGGGAATTTTTTACATCCACCTGAGCAGGTAAATAGGGCCACAGTTTAATGTCATGAGCACAAAAATCTAGGCTGAACTCCAGAGCAGTACTGAGGGAGTGCTGCACTGTCAGAGGTGCCGTCTTTTGGATGAGACATTAAACCGAGGCCCCGTCTGCCCTCTCAGGTGGATGTAAAAGATCCCATGGCATTATTCAAAGAAGAGCAGGGGGAGTTCTCCCCGGTGTCCTGGGACAGTATTTATCTCTCAACCAACATCACTAAAACAGATTTTCTGGTCATTGTCACATTGCTGTTTGTGGGATCTTGCTGTGCGCAAATTGGCTGCCATATTTCCTACATTACAACAGCGACTACACTTCAAAAGTACTTCACTGGCTGCAAAGCATTTTGGGACCTCTGAGGTCGTGAAAGGTGCTATATAAATGAAAGTTCTTTCTTTCTCTAGTGGACAGTGTTCTACAACTGAGCCAAACTGGCATTTTAAGACATAAATGGAGCTAAATTGCCATTGGAGATTGTCTTTTAAACTTGCAGTTATCAAGCCTCAGGATGGATCGGTTAGGCCTGAAAAAAAAAGAACTTTTCTTTTGTGAGCTTTTAAAGGATTTAGACAAGCCCCAGGTCCTTGAAGAAGGGTGTGTGGGAGTTGGGGGGCGGGGGTAGGTAGAAGGGACTGCGGCCTAGGTGGTCTCCTATAGAAGTCTTAAATCTACTTCTCCTCATTGAGCAACAGACAGGATCACAAACAAAGGCTGAACAGGAGTTGGCTGCACTCATTGCATCTCAGGTCGGTGAATTTTCCACACATTAGGCCTGAGGCAGAGGGAAACAAGGAGTTTACTGTTTGCGACGGGGTTTATAGTCAGAAGAATTAAGAGGAGAAGGCATCCTCTGCATCCAGCCCCCTCAGAGGGCGAGGCCCAAGTCGGGTGACGTAATTTTTCTGACAAGTTTCAAAGTTGGAATCTTATCAAGCATGGAGGCACAGCCAGCAAAATGGTAACTTATTCCCCCCCGCCCAGGGGTTGCCAACTCTGGTTGGACATATTCCTGGAGGTTTCATCACATGACCTCCCGCCTCCAATCTCCCCGCCCGGTCAAACAGCCTTTTTTTCCCCGTCGCCCATATTTTTATAACTAATAAGTGAAACTGTTCAAAGAAAATGAAAAAAAAACCCACAATTTTTTTAATGCCCTCTATGATTTCTCTCCCGGGTGTTGCTCGCAGTGAGTGTCCGGGAGATTAATCTTTAATTCCTGGAGACTCCAGGACAATCCTGGAGGGTTGGCAACCCCTGCTTCCCCATCCCCCAACCCCCACGTTTTCTCCCCATCTCTCCTGAAGGCGCTAACTCCCTGCTGGTTCTAGCTCTGCAAACAGTTACCCTCTGAGTCCAGCCAGTGAGTTACTGAAGAGGTAATTGAGATACTGGACCATTTCCACTCGAGCAGAGAATCATAGTATGATACAGCACAGAAGGAGGCCATTCGACCCATCGTGCCTGTGCTGGCTCTTTGAAAGAGCTATCCAATTAGTCCCACTCCCCCTGCTCTTTCCCCATAGCCCTGCAAATTTCTCTTTTTCAAGTATTTATCCAATTCCCTTTTGAAAGTTATTATTGAATCTGCTTCCACCGCCCTTTCAGGCAGTGAATCCTAGATCAGAACAACTCGCTGCGTAAATAAAAATCCCCCCTGGATTTTTTGCCAATTACCTTAAATCTGTGTCCTCTGGTCACCGACCCTCCTGCCACTGGAAACAGTTCCTCCCCATCTACTCTATCAAAACCCCTATGAAGAAGACAAGGTGTAGATTTAATAGAGGTGTTTAAAATTACATGTATGGTTTCGATAGTGAATAGGGAAAGATTATTTCACCTGGTTGAAGAGTCAGTGACAATTTAAAATTGAAGAGCGAGGTTAGGATGAATTACTTTACACAAAGGGTTCTGAAATAGTTTGCTGTGGGGAGTGGTTGAGGGACCATTGCATCTTTTAAGGGAAAGCTGGATAAATATTTGAAACAGAGGAAGATATGGGAGAGAGCGGAGTGTTGGAATTTATTTTGGATTGTGCCGGCACAGGTACAATGGGCCGAATGGCCTTCTTCTGTGCTGCAAGCTTCTATGGTTTCAGAGTTCTGTTCGATCGTAGGCATGTATCACGGCCGAGGCTGACCGGAGGCCGCACACATGCACTGTCCGTAGGTCGTTCACTGGACAGTGACCGGAAGTGAGAACCCTGGCTGAATTTACCCATGACCAGCCCTGGAAGCTACGATGCCAACTGCTGCCCATGCCAAGATCAGCCAACTCTGAGGTACTGGGAGGATGCCGAGAGCTCACGGAAGCTGCCGGAGCCACCAACAGTCTGTGCCTTCCAGAGACGAAGGAAGAAAATTAGGAGCAAAAGCCTGGACCTATCCTGGTGTGGAGAACTGAACAGCACACCAGGTGATGCATCTAGTTATTGGCCTGAAGGCACAAGATTAAATGGCATTCTCTTTTAATTAAAAAACACAAAATGGTTTCAACCACCCTCATCCCCCACCCACTGCCTCCCCCCTCTCCCTCCCCCTCCCCATGACAAATTGAGCTGGGAAAATGTAGGAAAAACCCAATCAGGCATAAGTGCTAATGACCTCTCAGGGTCCTTCATTGTTTCCATGACACCTTGCTGGCATGGTTACGGAACAGTGTTAAGCGCAGCAATTCCCTCCATTGTGTGTGGATCGGGGTAAGTGCTGAGCTGCAGGGTTTTGTGTATAATTGAGCCCAGCAGTGGGGGCAGAGTTTGAAACTGTCCTGTCAACTTTCACTGTGACTGCGGAGCCAGAATTAAGGAGCTTTTGATGAGCAGGGGACAGGGACTGTACAGAATGGGAGAGTATTATTCACACGTCACCATTTATACAAGGGGTGTCCAAGTGATTTGTCTTCATGGGTGATAGAGGTGTGTGTCACAGAGCCTTGTAGGCCACTTGGGAAGTTTCAATCCCTGTACCCATTAATTTCCACATATTTAATGCTGATGCTAACAGATTTCAGTTTTCTCATTGTTTGTGGGACCTTGCTGTGCGCAAATTGGCTGCTGCGTTTCCTACATTTACTCTGTATCTAACCCTGTACCTGCCCTGGGAGTGTTTGATGGGACAGTGTAGAGGGAGCTTTACTCTGTATCTAACCCTGTACCTGCCCTGGGAGTGTTTGATGGGACAGTGTAGAGGGAGCTTTACTCTGTATCTAACCCTGTACCTGCCCGGGGAGTGTTTGATGGGACAGTGTAGAGGGAGCTTTACTCTGTATCTAACCCTGTACCTGCCCTGGGAGTGTTTGATGGGACAGTGTAGAGGGAGCTTTACTCTGTATCTAACAGAGCTGGGAGTGTTTGATGTTGACACAGGGTGCCTGAAATAGAAAGTTTTACATTCCCTGAGTCCGCAGGTCATGGGTTCAAGCCCCAGTGTGATACTGAGAGAGTGCTGCACTGTCAGCGGTGCCAACTTTCAGATGAGACATTAAACTGAGGCCCTGTCCGCCTCTCAGGTGGTTTTAAAGGATCCCACAGTACAATTTGAAGAAGAGTAGGGGAGTTCTCCCCGGTGTCCTGGCCAATATATTTACCTCAACCAACATCACTAAAACAGATTTTCTGTTCATTTACCTCATTGCTGTTTGTGGGACCTTGCTGTGTGCAAATTGTTGTTGTTCTATATAAATACAAGTTTTTGTACCACACTGGGTGGTGCATTTAGCAACAGAGCCATTACGACAATAGCAACCTGCATTTATATAGCGCCTTTAATATAGTGAAACGTCCCAAGGCGCTTCACAGGAGCGATTATCAAACAAAATTTGACACCGAGCCACTTAAGGAGATATTAGGACAGGTGACCAAAAGCTTGGTCAAAGAGGGAGGTTTTAAGGAGCGTCTTAAAGAAAGAGAGAGGTGGCGAGGTGGAGTGGTTTAGGGAGGGAATTCCAGAGCTTAGGGCCCAGGCAGCTGAAGGCACGGCCGCCAATGGTGGAGCGATTAAAATTGGGGATCTGCAGGGGGCGAGAATTGGAGGAACGCAGAGATCTCGGAGGGTTGTAGGGCTGGAGGAGGTTATAGAGATAGAGAGCTGGACAAGGGCCATGGTGGGATTTGAAAACAAGGATGATAATTTTAAAATCGAGGCGTTCCCAGACCGGGAGCCGATGTAGGTCAGCGAGCACAGGGGGTGATGGGAGAACCGGACTTGGTGCGAGTTGGGAAACGGGCAGCAGAGTTTTGGATGAGCTCAAATTTATGGAGGGTGGAAGTCAGGAGAGCATTGGAATAGTCCAGTCTGGAGGTAACAAAGGCACGGATGAGAATTTCAGCAGCAGATGAGTTGAGGCGGGGCGGAGACGGGCGATGTTACTGAGGTGGAAGTAGGCGGTCTTGGTGATGGAGTGGATATGGGGTCAGAAGCTCATCTCAGGGTCAAATAGGATGTCAAGGTCGTGAACGGCCTGGTTCAGCCTCAGACAGTGACCAAGGAGAGGGATGGAGTCGGGGGCCGGGGAGAGGGATGGAGTCAGTGGCGAGGGAACGGAGTTTGTGGCGAGGAACGAAGACAATGGCTTCAGTCTTCCCAATATTTAGTTGGAGGAAATTTCAGCTCATCCAGTACTGGATGTCAGTTGAGCAGTGTGACAAATGCGAGACAGTGGAGGGGTCGAGGGAGCTGGTGGTGGGGTAGAGCTGGGTGTCGTCAGTGTACATGTGGAACCTGACGTTGTATTTTCGGATGATGTCGCCGAGGGGCAGCATGTAGATGAGAAATAGGAGGAGGCCAGGGATAGATCCTCGGGGGACTCCAGAGGTAACGGTGCGGGAGCGGGAAGAGAAGCCATTGGAGGAGATTCTCTGGCTATGGCTGGAGAGATAAGAATGGAACCAGGAGATCGCAGTCCCACCCAGCTGGACAATGGAGAAGGGACATTGGAGGAGGATGGTGTGGTCAATGTGTGACAGGCTGCAGACAGGTGGAGAAGGATGAGGAGGGATAGTTTACCACGGTCACAGTCACAGAGGATGTCATTTGTGACTTTGATAAGGGCCGTTTCAGTACTGTGGCAGGGGCAGAAACCTGTTTGGAGGGATTCAAACATGGAGTTGTGGGAAGGATGGTCACGGATTTGGGAGGTGACAACACGTTCAAGGACTTTGGAGGGGAAAAGGAGGGTGGAGATGGGGCGGGAGTTTGCAAGGACAGAGGGGTCAAGGGTGGGTTTTTTGAGGAGGGGTTGATGACGGCAGATTTGAAGGGGAGAGGGAACCGTTAACAATATCAGCTAACACGGGGACCAGGAAGGGAAGTTGGGTGGTCAGCAGTTTAGTGGGAGTAGGGTCGAGGGAGCAGGAGGTGGGTCTCATGGTCAAGATGTGCTTGGAGAGGGCATGAGGGAAGATAGGAGAGAAACTAGAGAAAGATTCGAGTTCAAGGCTAGGGCAGGGAGGAACTGTAGGGGAAGTTTAGCTCGGTGAGCTGGAGTAAGAGAGGAAAGTGGCAGAGGCGGCTGAACGGATGGTCTCAATCTTAGTGACAAAGACGTCCCAGCTCCTCGCACTTCTGTTTAAGGAAATGAACGATGAAGCAGTTTAACCAGGAGGAAATGAGTGGGGGTTTTGAAGTAGGCACCTCTTTAAAGACTCTCCTTATTGATCATTCCTTTGACACATCCCCCGAGGGCCCGTGATGGCTTGGGATTTTTGGAATGGGGCCATTCTCACTGACATCCTCCTTCTGCTCGAGAATGCCTTCCCTGTTTCCTGGGGACCCCACAGGAACCAATCTGCAAAGTTCCCAGTCTGACAATGCCTTAGGTTGAATCTTGACGTTGCATCAGTGTTAATCTCTGCCTGAAGCAAACACCTGGCGTTCAGCTTCCTACAGCCTGCGGTGAGGCCGTGTCGAAGGCTGGTGTTTACTTTAGCTGGGATTACAGGCGTCAAACCCCACTCTGGGATTTGAGCACGTGGTCTAGGCCGACAGTACGGTACTGAGTGAGTGCTGCACCCTCGGAGGTGCCGTCTTTTGGTGAGACTTTAATCTGAAGCTCCGTCTGCCTGTACTGGTGGCTCGGATCTCGGATGGATGTGAAAGGTCCCCGGCACTATTTGGAGATGACAAGGTGGTTCTCCCACTGTCCTGGGGCCAACATTCCTCCCTCAACTGAAAACAGATCATCTGGTCATTTGATCACATTGCTGTTTGTGGGATCTTGCTGTGTGCAATTGGCTGCCGCGTTTCCTACATTACAACAGTGACTACATTACAAATGTACTTAATCGGATGTACTATGTTAAAGGCGCTATATAAATGCAAGCTGCTGTTGTTGTTGTAAAGAGCTTTGGGATGTCCTGAGGCTGTGAAAGTTGCTATCTCAATGCAAGTCTTTCTTTTAGTGAAAATTCCTGGGCTATAGTAGGACAAACCAGCCAGGGTCCCCGCGTCTAATCGTTATCCAGTCACCCCTGGCTGGAAAGCACTCGTGCCGATGTTGGTGGGGGGGAAGGGGAGGTTTAGACTCACCCGCGATGCCCTTCATGGTTGAACTGCTCGCCTCACAGTCTGGGCTCCCTTGTGAAGAAAGGGCCGTCTGACCGAGGTACCAGAGGGAACGCTGAGCGATCGTATTCCCAGGGAGGAGTCAATGTCTTCAACAATAACCTGCATTTATATAGCGCCTTTAACGTAGTGAAACGTCCCAAGGTGCTTCACAGGAGCGATTATCAAACAAAATTTGACACCGAGTCACGTAGAGAGGTATTAGGACAGGTGACAGAGGTTTTAAGGAGAGTTGTAATGGAGGAGAGAGAAGTGGAGAGGCGGAGAGGTTTAGGGAGGGAATTCCAGAGCTTAGGGCCCAGGCAGCTGAAGGCACGGCCGCCAATGGTGGAGCGATGAAAATCGGGGATGTGCAAGAAGCCAGAATTGGAGGAGCGCAGAGATCTCGGAGGGTTGTAGGCTTGGAGGAGGTTACAGAGATAGGGAGGGGAGAGGAGAGCCGGGGTGAGGAAACTGACAAAAAGAGAGCGAGAAACGGGTGCGGAAATTTGACAAAGAGAGGAAACAAAAATTAAAGTGTAAAATAGCGTCAGGAAAGTGAAGCTTTTTCCTCCCTGCCCTCAGACTGCTCGATCCAGCACGTTTATTGAGATTCACTTATTCCATGTGGACGTGTTTGAACAAAGTCCCTTGTTGAGGATAATGGGATGCTCATCACCTGGGCCCTGGAGGCAGGGTCTTTCTTAAGCCCCTTTTAAAGAGCATCCAATGATTGAAAGCTGCTTATTACCACTCCCGCATCCTGCTTAAACACAAACACATCTCCCCGCTCTGATTGTTTTCCTTTCCTTGGGCGAGCTGGCTGTGATTACAAGCTGAGCTAATTAAGCGGAGAACACACAAGAGATCAGAGGTGAGGAACTCGTCTGAAGTCATTGTACAGTAACTGAATAAAGTGTTAATACTGGAGGAGAAATTCTTACACTTCAAGTGTTAAATTACTGGGGAGGAAGCGGTGAAAACTGACATTGTGTTGGACTGAGGCCTAATTATAGGCCCTAGTTCCCTTAAACGGCTCTCATTGTGGATCGCAGGAGACTCCAGTCACTGTTTGCTAAGTGTCCTCAGTTCATTTAATGGAGTAATGAGGGCAACACATTCCCAGGGTGGTGGCCCGTGCTCGGGTGAGGCAGGAGGGTTGCCAACTCTGATAACACATATTCCTGGACATTTCATCACATGACCTCCCACCTTCAACTGCCCCACATAGTCAAACAGCCCTTTTCTCCCCCATCTCCAATATTTTTATAACTAATAAACAAAAGTGTTGAAAGAAAATGAAAAAACCCACAAATGCTCCGATGATTATCTTTAATTCCTGGAGGCTCCAGGATAATCCTGGAGGGTTGGCAACTCAATTGCGTCACTAGGGTGTCAGGACAGCAGCACTCAATGGAGGCCTGTGACCTCCAGGTCCCGTCCTTGCCTCTTTACGTTTACCAGTTTGATGCCAGAACCTAGCCTGCCCGTGGGAGGCACAACGGGTGGTACAACGGGAGGCACAGCGGGAGGCACAGCGGGAGGCACAGCGGGAGGCACAGCGGGAGGCAGCTCCGTGCCTCTGGCCAACGTCAGTTCCTGGAAGTCCTCTAATTCTTGACTGACTGACCAGTCGAAATAGTTTTTCCCAATTTACTTTATCAAAACCCCTATCGGATCTTTTACATTGAATACATAGAATTTACAGCACAGAAACAGGCCATTCGGCCCAACTGGTCTGTGCCGGTGTTTATGCTCCACACGAACCTCCTCCCTCCCTACTTCATCTCACCCTATCAGCATATCCTTCTATTCCTTTCTCCCTCATGTGTTTATCCAGCTTCCCCTTAAATGTATCTGCACTATTCACCTCAACTACTCCTTGTGGGAGCGAGTTCCACATTCTCACCACTCTCTGGGTCTTCTCTGTTCTAATGAAAGGAGCCCCAGTTTCTCTGCTCTTTTCTAACTAAAGTCTCTCAAGGGCGGCAGGCACATGGGAACAACACCACCTGCACGTTCCCCTCCAAGTCACACCCCATCCCGACTTGGAAATATATCGCCGTTCCTTCATCGTCGCTGGGTCAAAATCCTGGAACTCCCTTCCTAACAGCACTGTGGGAGAACCGTCACCACACGGACTGCAGCGGTTCAAGAAGGCGGCTCACCACCACCTTCTCAAGGGCAAATAGGGATGGGCAATAAATGCCGGCCTTGCCAGCGATGCCCACATCCCGAGAATGATTCTTTTAAAAATCCCTGTTACCAACTTAATACCCTACCCTCGTGGCCATTTTTCATATGGGAGCCTAGAAAATGAGTGACAGCAGGATATTCACCCACTCCGGGGTGTAAAGCCGAGCCCACTGTCCACACACATGCAGGGTTCGCTGGATGGCGATGAGTAGTGGAAGATTACTGATTTTTTTCCCCCATCCTATCCCAGGGGTGCAGAAGCCAAATGTAGCTCCCCTACTAGAGTAAGCCGGGATTGTTCTCCTCGTGAGGGTTAAGGGAGGTTTAATCGAGGTGTTCAAAATCATGAAGGGTTTTGATAGAGTAAATAAGGAGAAACTGTCTCTAGTGGCAGGAGGGTCGGTAACCAGAGGACACAGATTTAAGATAATTGGCAAAAGAATCAGAGGGGAGATGAGGAGAATTTTTTTAACGCAGCGACTTGTTCTGATCTGGAATGTGCTGCCTGAAAGGGCGGTGGAAGCAGATTCAATAATAACTTTCAAAAGGGAATTGGATAAATACTTGAAGGGGAAAAATTTGCAGGGCTATGGGGAAAGAGCAGGGGGAGTGGGACTAAATGGATAGCTGTTTCAAAGAGCCGGCACAGGCACGATGGGCCGAATGGCCTCCTCCTGCACTGTAAGATTCCATGATTCAACACTGCTTCCCTCAGACCAGCTTACTCAGCACTGTCCGGGAATTGCCTCTCTCATTCTATCAGTCGCTCACAGATGTGGCACATCTGTATGTGACCGGTATTGTCCCCGCCCCGCCCCCTCTCTCAGACTGAGATCGGACTTGAGTAAACTTTCTCATGAAACCCTGCTGCAGTCAAGTTTGACGCCAGCCCTGTGTGAAATGCCGCTGTTGTGTGTGAGAAGCTGTAAACCATGAGACGTCAAAATGAGAAAGGGAGAGGAGAGAAGCTGGCTGTCAGGGTCAGTCGGGGCCTTTTCAGAGAAGGATGGTTCCGATTCCCCTCAATGGAAAAACACACGGAAGTTGAATGAAATCCAAACTTGTCAGCAGTTTGTGAGAAGACTATATTTTTCTCTCTCCCTCTGTTTCTCGGGTCCTGAATATCCTGCGAACGTAATGTTGGGCTTCGCAATTCTACGTCGGCCCAAGCCGCCAACACAGAGATCAGTGGAGGTTCCCGGCCCCTCCCCCCACAGGCTGCGAGGGATACAACAACAACCTGCATTTATATAGCGCCTTTAATGTCGTAAAACATCCCAAGACACTTCACAGGAGCGATTATCAGACAAAGCTTGACACCGAGCCACATATGGAGATATTAGGACAGGGTCAACGAGGTAGGTTTTAAAGAGCGTCTCAAAGAAGGAGAGAGAAGTGGGAGAGGTTCAGGGAGGGAATTCCAGAGCTTGGGGTCGAGACAGATGAAGGCACGGCCTCCGATGGTGGGGTGAAGGAAATCGGGGGATGCGCAAGAGGCATTAGCATCTCTTTGCACTGCCTGGGGTCTGGTACGGACCCTCTCCTCGCCTGTTCTCGCCTCTCCGCACCCAAGGAACCAATCCCTCTGAGGGAAGACTCGCCACCATATCACAAGGCCAAACGAGGGACAATGAGGAGCAATGGTGTCAGAAGGCCTGACTGAGTAATATAACAGTCAGAAGGCCTGACTGAGTAATATAACCATGACTGAGCATGAGTAACCAGATGGAGAACAAAATGGATTCATGGTTTAAAAATCAGACTTTCATTTCTGGTTACCATTTTCGAAATTTCTGGCCAGTCCTAGATTGCCCAGTCCATAATCGGGCAAATGACAACCCTCCAGGGCAGGGGCGGAATAAATTAATGTTCCGCAGTCACACAAGCAAGGAGTAAATACACCAACAAAGAGCGGACCCTTTAATTTGTCCCTGTGCAGACTGGAAGAGATTATATACCGGCCGCAGAAAATGGCCGCAACCCCCCTCCCCCCTCCCCGACCCCCACCCTCCCCGACCCCCCCGACCCCCCCTCCCCCATCCCCGACCCCTCCCTCCCCCCTCCCCAACCCCCCTCCCCAACCCCCCTCCCCCCCTCCCCTCCCTGTCAGAACAGGAAAAGAAAAGAAAACCTCCCTCTTTGACCAAGCTTTTGGTCACCTGTCCTAATATCTCCTTATGTGGTTTGGTGTCAAATTTTGTCTGATGACCTGTGAAGGCCTTGGGACATTTTACTACGTTAAAGGCGCTATATAAATGCAGGTTCTTGTTGTTGCCGTGACTACAGGTGCTGTTAATTATGGGAGGCATGGGTAAGGATTTCTTGGCCTATTTCATGGAGAGTTGCGAAGGCCGTTGACCGTGGTCATGTCGGCGGTGGGGGGAAGAGGGGGGTAGCAGTGTGGTCGAGTTCTGTCTGTGAGTTGCCCTCTCCCCCGCCCCATACTGGGCCTGGCGACAGCGTCAGCTCCAGAGGAACAAAGTGAATCGAGCAGAGGATCTGTACTAACACTTCCTGTCACCAGAGGGAGCTCTGATGTTTCCATTCATCATCAAACAATAACCTGCATTTATATAGCGCCTTTACAGTAAAACATCCCCAAGGATCGTCACAGGAGCAATTATCAAACAACATTTGACACTGAGCCACAAAAGGAGCTATTAGGACAGGTGATTTAAAGCTCGGTCAAAGAGGTTTTAAGGAGCGCCTGAAAGAAGAGAGAGAGGTGGAGAGGTTTAGGGAGGGAATTCCAGAGCTTAGGGCCCAGGCAGCTGAAGGCACGGCCTCCAATGGTGGAGCGATGGAAATCGGGGATGCGCAAGAGGCCAGAGTTGGAGGAGCGCAGAGATCTCAGAGGGTTGTAGGGACAGAAACATAAAAAATGGGGGTCTGGGGGCATACGATGAGGCTGCCTAGAACCGGGAGCCAATGTAGGTCATCGGAAGTAGGGGTAATGAGCAAGTGGGCCAGTGCGGGATACAATACACGCAGCAGAGGTTTGGAGGGTGTGGAGGGCGGGGGATGGGGGGATGGGGGATGTCTAAATGGGGAGGCTGGTTGATTCTCGCATCATTAGCCGCAGGGTGCAGAAAAGGCGATGGGCCCCGACAACATCCTGGCTGTAGTGCTGAAGACGTCTGCTCCAGAACTAGCCGCGCCTCCAGCCAAACTGTTCCACAGGATGCACTGCAGCAACTCGCCAAGGCTTCTTCGACAGCACCTCCCAAACCCGCGACCTCTACCACCTAGAAGGTCAAGAGCAGCAGGCACATGGGAACAACACCACCTGCACGTTCCCCTCCAAGTCACACACCATCCCGACTTGGAAATATATCGGCCGTTCCTTCATCGTCGCTGGGTCAAAATCCTGGAACTCCCTTCCTAACAGCACTGTGGGAGAACCGTCACCACACGGACTGCAGCGGTTCAAGAAGGCGGCTCACCACCACCTTCTCAAGGGCAATTAGGGATGGGCAATAAATGCCAGCCTTCGCCAGCGACGCCCACATCCCATGAACAAATAAAAAAAAATCTGCTTGTAGCACTCCTATTGTTGCCAAATCTTCCCCCTCGCTGTGGTTGCTACTCATTGCATGAATGTGTTGGGTGATGAGGGGAGTTAGCCAACATATAATATCTATAATATATAATATATATATATATCTCTCCAATGTCCACTACCTGACTCATTTAAAAACCACAAAAAACTTGAACTCGCTCGATGACTCAGCGGGTGAATGCCCTGCCCTGCGCTGAGTCACAGGGAACAGGAGGCCCAGGCCCGATCCCCGTCCTGCCCTGAGGTTAGCTCGCCTTACAGTCAGGAAGCCCCAATTGGCCTCAGTATCCCGGCGTTAGGCAGCGCTCCTGCTCCTGGTTGTAACTTAGCGACTGTGGGCGTTTAGACACCAGCTGGCTCAGCGGTGATGCCATCTGCAGTTGAATAGCTTGCCGCCCCTCGCAAAGCCCAGGCTCACTTTTGAAGAATGGTCCCTAGGGCACGGTACTAGGGGTGGGGTGAGCCACCAGCACCCCTGGAAACCTCAGGTCAACACCCTCAGGACAGACAGAGAGAGAAAACTTAGCTAATGAAAAACGGGGAGAAAAGTATAAACATTTCTTAAGAATTTTAAACAAAGATGAAAATATAGAGTTCTCTTCCCTCCCAGTCTGGAAAAAAATTATATCAAAACATTGGCTCGGGAATGAGGGGAATTAATGGAATATTTATGAATGGGAATAAAAAGAAAATTGAATTTAAAGGCGTACTCCGCCTTTAATTATAGCCCACAGACAGAGAAAGACAGAATCAGTGAGACGCACATTCTCCCCACTTTGCTTTGTTTGTTTTCCTAATTCTACTCTTAAAAAATGCACGATGTGGAACTGACTAATTTTGCTTTAAGTATGGGCACAGCCCATGTTGGGATGGGATAGCTCACTCCACCCTGGAAACTTTACTCTGTATCTAACCCGTACTGTACCTGCCCTGGGAGTGTTTGATGGGACAGTGTAGAGGGAGCTTTACTCTGTATCTAACCCTGTCCCTGCCCTGGGAGTGTTTGATGGGACAGTGTAGAGGGAGCTTTACTCTGTATCTAACCCTGTACCTGTCCTGGGAGTGTTTGATGGGACAGTGTAGAGGGAGCTTTACTCTGTATCTAACCCGTGCTGTACCTGCCCTGGGAGTGTTTGATGGGACAGTGTAGAGGGAGCTTTACTCTGTATCTAACCCTGTCCCTGCCCTGGGAGTGTTTGATGGGACAGTGTAGAGGGAGCTTTACTCTGTATCTAACCCTGTACCTGCCCTGGGAGTGTTTGATGGGACAGTGTAGAGGGAGCTTTACTCTGTATCTAACCCTGTACCTGCCCTGGGAGTGTTTGATGGGACAGTGTAGAGGGAGCTTTACTCTGTATCTAACCCTGTACCTGCCCTGGGAGTGTTTGATGGGACAGTGTAGAGGGAGCTTTACTCTGTATCTAACCCTGTACCTGCCCTGGGAGTGTTTGATGGGACAGTGTAGAGGGAGCTTTACTCTGTATCTAACCCTGTACCTGATTCACCAAAGAATTTCCCCATTGGCTCACTTGCTAAATGTTACCTGATTGGATGATTCTTGACTGTCAATCAAACCCTCTACACTGTCCCATCAAACACTCCAGGGCAGGTACAGCACGGGTTAGATACAGAGTAAAGCTCCCTCTACACTGTCCCGTCAAACACTCCAGGGCAGGTACAGCACGGGTTAGATACAGAGTAAAGCTCCCTCTACACTGTCCCTTATCTCCCATGTCTGATATTTTTATAAATAATAAACAAAAGTGTTCAAGCACGATTGTAAAAAACAGAATTATTTTTAATGCCCCTATGATTTTTACTCCCGGGTGTTGCTCACAGCGAGTGGCCTGGAGATCAATCTTTAATTCCTGGAGACTCCAGGACAATCCTGGAGGGTTGGCAACCCCTAGACCTCATTCCCTATCCAGGCTCACAAGTCAAGTGATGGTTGCCTCTTGGATTTGCTATCGAAGGGAGGCCAATACCCATGTGGCCTGTACCCCAATGCCTGTCTGGCCTGTACCCCAGTGCCCGTCTGGCCTGTACCCCAGTGCCTGTCTGGCCTGTACCCCAGTGCCCGTCTGGCCTGTACCCCAGTGCCCGTCTGGCCTGTATCCCAGTGCCCGTCTGGCCTGTACCCCAGTGCCCGTCTGGCCTGTACCCCAGTGCCTGTCTGGCCTGTACCCCAGTGCCTGTGTGGCCTGTACCCCAGTGAGGAGTCAGCATTTTCAGCAGAGGAGAGGGAAGATTAGGGGTGTATATATATATATATATATCCAACGTCCACTGTCTGCCTTGCTCATGCCAATATTCCCCTTGCTGTTTGAGCAGGGACTTTGGGTATCGTGAAGGCCGTTCTGCACCAAAGGGGTTAAAACCATTTCCCACTCGCTTCTCATTGTGATGATTAGGCCAAGGCTTCACTGGACTGTTTTATTGAAGATCTTTGACCTCTGCTGTCTCCTTTTACCAGGAGCCCCCACTTCAGAAGAGGATTACCTCATTGTTTAGAAGAAAGGCAGGTCAAAGGTCAATGTAGGGAATAAGAGCAGTGAGCAGGAAGACTATCCCGGTGGGAACTGGTAATTCCTTCACCGTGGGAGGGCTCCGGGTCATTATTTGGAAGTCACTGCGGCCAGAAGCTGTTAAAAAAAAATCAAAAGTTAGTGGAGTAAACGGAGCTGTAGTTTGGACAAAGAAAGTGGGCCTATGGGTGATGGTGTTAAATAAACGGCTATTGAGCAGCGAATGAGGAGACTGCGCTTCAGTCGAGGGTCCTGATGACTTAAATAAAGAAAGGAAGAAAGAAATAAAAGGAAGGAAGGAAGGAGAATTCACATTTATACAGCGTTTTAGCACATCTCTCAGAAATGTACCGATGCTCTTGACATACAATGAGTTACTTTGAAGTGCAGAGACTGTCGTTTATTGCGGCTCAGTGGGCAGCACTCTTGTTTCTGAGGGAGTAGGTTGTGGGGTTAAACCCCACTCGAGGGACTTGAGCACAAAATCCAGGCCGACACTCCCAGTGCAGTACTGAGGGAGCGCTGCACTGTCGGAGGGTCAGTACTGAGGGAGCGCTGCACTGTCGGAGGGTCAGTACTGAGGGAGTGCCGCACTGTCGGAGGGGCAGTACTGAGGGAGCGCTGCACTGTCGGAGGGTCAGTACTGAGGGAGCGCTGCACTGTCGGAGGGTCAGTACTGAGGGAGCGCTGCACTGTCGGAGGGTCAGTACTGAGGGAGCGCTGCACTGTCGGAGGGTCAGTACTGAGGGAGTGCCGCACTGTCGGAGGGGCAGTACTGAGGGAGCGCTGCACTGTCGGAGGGTCAGTACTGAGGGAGCGCTGCACTGTCGGAGGGTCAGTACTGAGGGAGCGCTGCACTGTCGGAGGGTCAGTACTGAGGGAGCGCTGCACTGTCGGAGGGTCAGTACTGAGGGAGCGCTGCACTGTCGGAGGGTCAGTACTGAGGGAGCGCTGCACTGTCGGAGGGTCAGTACTGAGGGAGTGCTGCACTGTCGGAGGGTCAGTACTGAGGGAGCGCTGCACTGTCGGAGGGTCAGTACTGAGGGAGCGCTGCACTGTCGGAGGTGCCGTCTTTCGGTTGAGATGTTAAACCGAGGCTCTGCTCTCTCAGGTGGATGGAGTAGATCCCATGGCACTATTTTGAAGAAGAGCAGCGGAGTTCTCTCCGGTATCCTGGGCCAATGTTTACCCCTCAGCCAGATCAACTTCAACTGTGGTGCCCACCCCTTGATCGGGTTCCCTGCCAACATTCACTGTCTAGACTCACAAGTGAAGAATGGCCATTCAGGTGAGGTACTGGAGGGGACATTTGTCCATCTCTGATTCCCTTCGCTCCACCATTGGTGGCCGTGCCTTCAGCTGCCTTGGTCCTAAACTCCGGAATTCCCTCCCTGCCTCTCCACCTCTCTCTCCTCCTTTAAGACCCTCATTAAAACCTACCTCTTTGACCAAGCTTTTGGTCACCTGTCCTAATATTTCCTTATGTGCTTTGGTGTTAAATTTTGCCTGATAATCGCTCCTGTGAAGCACCCTGGGATGTTTTTACTACGTTAAAGGTGCTATATAAATGCAGGTTGTTGTTGAGTCAGAGCATCCTCACTCTCCCTCAAAGCAAAGTCAACGTTGCCAGTGGGAGGGGGACAAAATCGGCAAAAATAAAACTCTTTTGTGAAGGGAACGTTGCTGAGATCAGACCTGTAGAGGATCACTTTCTTTCCCAGGTCTCTGTGTGCAGTCTGACCCTGAGAAGTCCGTGCAAGGCTCGAGGTCAAAATCTAAAAGCCTTCAGCTGTTATCAGCCGAGGGTCCTGGACAACATCAAGGGCAAGCGAGAGGGAAAACAGGTGCCGCGGAGACAGGGAGGCTGAGGATTAATAAAAAAAACACATCTTTTTCCCCCAAACAAATGAGATGCATTCCAGCTGTTGCTGGCCTCACTGAGCCCAGATGTTCCAAAGGTAAAAATGTTTTTGTCTCTCCCCCACCACCCCCCTTGAAGGAAATGTCTCTCAGTGGGGTACGGGTTCCATGGAACATAGGAACAGGAGTAGGCCATTCAGCCCCTTGAGCCTGTTCTGCCATTAATGTTGCTAATAATCTCTTGGGTGGAACCTTCTCAAATGCCTTCTGGAAATCCATATAACCAACACCCCCACAGCCCTGTCTACCATGTTAGTGACCTCCTCAAAAAATTCAAACTAAATTAGTCAGACTGCCCTTCACAAACCCATACCGACTCTCTTTGATCGACTGATTAGAGTCCAGGTGCTCAGTCACTCTGTCTCTTCCCCACATCTGATGGGTCTGTAGCTCCCTCCCTTCTTAAATACTGGAGTGATATTTGCAGTTTTCCAATCCAAAGACACGATTCCCAAATCTAGAGGGCTTTGCTCTCATGGACTCTTCCAATCTTCCGCCCATCAATTCTGCCCCTCCTCTCCCCCACTCTGTGCAGTGACAACAAGCACTCTGCACATCCCAGGCTTCCCTCACATCTCACCCAAACTCTGCCCAGTGGTAAGTCGGTGATTATAAACGTGTTGTAACTCCCTCCTCCAACCAACTACCCCCTCCCCCGACCGACCGCCCCTCCCCCGACCCCCGCCCCTCCCCCAACTGCCCCCTCCCCCGACCGACCGCCCCTCCCCCGACCCCCGCCCCTCCCCCAACTGCCCCCTCCCCCGACCGACCGCCCCTCCCCCGACCACCGCCCCTCCCCCGACCGCCCCCTCCCCCGACCGACCGCCCCCTCCTCCAACCAACTACCCCTCCCCCGACCGACCGCCCCACCCCCGACCACCGCCCCTCCCCCGGCCACCGCCCCTCCCCCGACCACCGCCCCTCCCCCGGCCACCGCCCCTCCCCCGGCCACCGCCCCTCCTCCAACCAACTACCCCCTCCCCCGACCGACCGCCCCCTCCCCCGACCACCGCCCCTCCCCCGACCACCGCCCCTCCCCCGACCACCGCCCCTCCCCCGACTGACCGCCCCTCCCCGACCGACCGACCGCCCCCTCCCCCGACCACCGCCCCTCCCCCGACCGACCGCCCCCTCCCCCGACCGCCCCTCCCCCGACCGCCCCCTCCTCCAACCAACTACCCCTCCCCCGACCGACCGCCCCTCCCCCGACCACCGCCCCTCCCCCGACCACCGCCCCTCCTCCAACCAACTACCCCTCCCCCGACCGACCGCCCCTCCCCGACCGACCATCCTCTCCCCCGACCACCCCCTCATCCGACCGACCGCCCCCTCCCCCGACCGACCGCCCCCTCCCCCAACCAACCAGCCCCTCCCCCGACCGACCGGCCCCTCCCCCGACCGACCGCCCCCACCGACCGACCGGCCCCTCCCCCGAACGCCCGCCCCCACCGACCGACCAGCCCCTCCGCCGACCGCCCGCCCCCTCCCCCGACCGACCACCCCTCCCCCGACTGACCAGCCTCTCCCCCAACCACCCCCTCCCCCGACCGACTGGCCTCTCCCCCAATCACCCCTTCCATGGCTGTTGGGCGGTTATCGAATAAACGGTGAGAAGCGACACCTCCCGGTGACAGCTGCACCTACGGTGGGGTTGCCAACCCTCCAGGATTGCCCTGGAGTCCTCAGGAATTAAAGATTAATCTTCCGGACACCCGGAGAAAAATCACAGGGGCATTAAAACCAATTGTGTGATTTTTTTTTTCCTTTTCATTGAACACTTTTGTTTATTAGTCATAAAAATATTCAAGTCAGGGAAAAGAGGCGGGGCATTGGGAGGTCATGTGATGAAACCTCCAGGAACAGGCCCGGTCAGAGTTGGCGACCCTAACGATGGTGACTCAAGAATGGCTCTCCTGGTTACCGCTGAGGTAAAACCAGAGACGTACGACACTGACATACCCAGCGGCTCTCCAGAGTGAGGGAGCTGGACTGAGATCGGCACAAACTCAGGGAACTGGGTCGCCCAACACCTGGTGTGTGTGTATACGCGTGCACATGTAAGTGTGCACATGTAAGTGTGCACATGTAAGCGTGCACATGTAAGTGTGCACATGTAAGTGTGCATGTGACTCTCTACCATGTTCAGTGACTCCTCTGAGCCAGACCTCCTCCTCCCACCATCACCTTTGGCTAATAGGATCAGTGACAGGGACAATGGAGCGGCATAACAACAGCAACCTGCATTTATACAGCGCCTTTAACGTAGTAAAATGTCCCAAGGTGCTTCACAGGAGCGATTATCAAACAAAATTTGACACCGAGCCACATAAGGAGATATTCGGACAGGTGACCAAAAGCTTGGTCAAAGAGGGAGGTTTTAAGGAGCGTCTTAAAAGGGGAGAGAGAGGCGGAGAGGTTTAGGGAGGGAATTCCAGAGCTTAGGGCCGAGGCAGCTGAAGGCACGGCCACCAATGGTGGAGCGATGGGAATCGGGGATGTGCAAGAGGCCAGAATTGGAGGAGCGCAGAGATCTCGGAGGGTTGTAGGGGCTGGAGGAGGTTACAGAGATAGAGAGGGGGGGAGGCCATGGAGGGATTTGAAAACAAGGTTGAGAATTTTAAAATCGAGGATTTAAAATCCCGGACCAGGAGCCAGTGTAGGTCAGCGAGCACAGGGGGTGAGGGGTGAACGGGACTTGGTGCGAGTTAGGATACGGGCAGCAGAGTTTTGGATGAGCTGGAGTTTATGGAGGGTGGAAGACGGGAGACCGGCCAGGGGAGCATTGGAATAGTCGAGTCTGGAGGTGACAAAGGCATGGATGAGGGTTTCAGCAGCAGATGAGCTGAGGCGGGGGCGGAGACGGGAGATGTTACTGAGTTGGATGTAGGCGGTCTTGGTGATGGAGCGGATGTGGGGTCAGAAGCTCATCTCAGGGTCTGGTTCAGCCTCAGACAGTGGCCAGGGAGAGGGATGGAGTCGGGGGCCAGGGAACGGAGTTTGTGGTGGGGAACAAAGACAGCGGCTTCAGTCTTCCCAATATTTAGTTGGAGGAAATTTCAGCTCATCCGGTACTGGATGTCAGACAAACAATGTGAGAAATGAGAGACAGTGGAGGGGTCGAGGGAGGTGGTGGTGAGGTAGAGCTGGGTGTCGTCAGTGTACATGTGGAACCTGACGTGTTTTCAGATGATGTCGCTGAGGGGCAGCCCGTAGATGAGAAATAGGAGGAGGCCAGGGATAGATCCTCGGGGGACTCCAGAGGTAACTTTGAGGGAGCGGGAAGAGAAGCCATTGGAGGAGATTCTCTGACTACGACTGGATAGATAAGAATGGAACCAGGAGATCGCAGTCCCACCCAGCTGGACGATGGAGAAGGGACATTGGAGGAGGATGGTGTGGTCAATGTGTGACAGGCTGCAGACAGGTGGAGAAGGATGAGGAGGGATAGTTTACCACGGTCACAGTCACAGAGGATGTCATTTGTGACTTTGATAAGGGCCGTTTCAGTACTGTGGCGGGGGCAGAAACACACGCACAAATTCCCACTCAGATTTTTTTCTCACGCACTCTTCAGGATTGTTGGCTAATAGGATCAGTGACAGGGACAATGCAACGGGGTAACACTGCAGAGGGAGAATGGAACGGGGTAACACTGCAGAGGGAGAATGGAACGGGGTAACACTGCAGAGGGACAATGCAACGGGGTAACACTGCAGAGGGACAATGCAACGGGGTAACACTGCAGAGGGACAATGGAACGGGGTAACACTGCAGAGGGATAATGCAATGGGGTAACACTGCAGAGGGATAATGCAACGGGGTAACACTGCAGAGGGACAGTGGAACGGGGTAACACTGCAGAGGGATAATGCAACGGGGTAACACTGCAGAGGGACAATGCAACGGGGTAACACTGCAGAGGGACAATGCAATGGGGTAACACTGCAGAGGGAGAATGCAACGGGGTAACACTGCAGAGGGATAATGCAATGGGGTAACACTGCAGAGGGAGAATGCAACGGGGTAACACTGCAGAGGGACAGTGGAACGGGGTAACACTGCAGAGGGACAGTGGAACGGGGTAACACTGCAGAGGGACAATGGAATGGGGTAACACTGCAGAGGGACAGTGGAACGGGGTAACACTGCAGAGAGACAATGGAATGGGGTAACACTGCAGAGGGACAGTGGAACGGGGTAACACTGCAGAGGGACAGTGGAACGGGGTAACACTGCAGAGGGACAGTGGAACGGGGTAACACTGCAGAGGGACAGTGGAACGGGGTAACACTGCAGAGGGACAGTGGAACGGGGTAACACTGCAGAGGGACAGTGGAACGGGGTAACACTGCAGAGGGACAGTGGAACGGGGTAACACTGCAGAGGGACAGTGGAACGGGGTAACACTGCAGAGGGACAGTGGAACGGGGTAACACTGCAGAGGGACAGTGGAACGGGGTAACACTGCAGAGGGAGAATGGAACGGGGTAACACTGCAGAGGGACAGTGGAACGGGGTAACACTGCAGAGGGACAGTGGAACGGGGTAACACTGCAGAGGGACAGTGGAACGGGGTAACACTGCAGAGGGACAGTGGAACGGGGTAACACTGCAGAGGGACAGTGGAACGGGGTAACACTGCAGAGGGACAGTGGAACGGGGTAACACTGCAGAGGGACAGTGGAACGGGGTAACACTGCAGAGGGACAGTGGAATGGGGTAACACTGCAGAGGGACAATGGAACGGGGTAACACTGCAGAGGGACAATGGAACGGGGTAACACTGCAGAGGGACAGTGGAACGGGGTAACACTGCAGAGGGACAATGGAACGGGGTAACACTGCAGAGGGACAGTGGAACGGGGTAACACTGCAGAGGGACAATGGAACGGGGTAACACTGCAGAGGGACAGTGGAACGGGATAACACTGCAGAGGGACAGTGGAACGGGGTAACACTGCAGAGGGACAGTGGAATGGGGTAACACTGCAGAGGTAGGCCTATGGTATCCTAATGATAGGATTCCCACACTCACACTCCATCTGGCAGTGTTGGTGCAGCCTGCATTATCAGCAGGACAATTGATCTCTTTATGGAGGGAATGAGAACCTCTCGAGCTTCTCCCCTTCCATCCTCGACTTTCCCTCATCCTCACTCGCCCGAAAGCTCCGGCTCTTCCTTGCGATCCTGTTCCCGATCGCTATCCCGCTGGATTTTGTGTGCGTGTACTTTGCTCAGCTGTGATGCCCACCCGAGTTAAATATCCTGCCACTACTCACTGCCTAGGCTCACTTGGCTGAGGTACCAGAGTGCTTAGTGGCTGCGAAGTTATTCCCCAGTTCAAGCCAGGGCCTTTAGGAGAGGAGGGGAGAAAATGAAGGAAAGGGCAAGAAACAGAGGCAGAATTTTGAAACCAAATCAGCTTCCATTTCTCTTTAAATGGGATGTCAATCAACAGAATTCATTGCTCCTTTTATATTCTTCAGATGCCGGTTTCCTTAGCAACAGTCGCCAACATAAAGTTAAAACTTGCCAGATTGTTTTTTTAAGAGCACGGTCTGGTCCTGGGCCTTTCCAATTGGCCACTAGTCTACCTGGGCCTAGCAAACAGGCTGCTCCAATACAAGACAGCATTTATAACAACAACTTGCATTTCTATAGCGCCTTTCACCACCTCAGGATGTCCCAAAGTGCTTTACAGCCAATTAAATACTCTTCTTGAAGTGTAGTCGCTGTTCTAATGTAGGAAACGCGGCAACCAATTTGCGCACAGCAAGATCCCACTTACAGCAATGAGATAAGTGACTGGATAATCTGTTTTTCGATGTTGGTTGAGGGATAAATATCGGCCAGGACACCGGAGAGAACTCCCCTGCTCTTCAAATAGTGCCGTGGGGTCTTTCATATCTACCTGAGGGGGGAGATGGGGCCTCGGTTTAACGCCTCATCCGAAAGACGGCACCTCTGACAGTGCAGCACTCCCTCAGCACTGCACTGGAGCGTCGGAACCCTTTATAATTTGAAGAGCTCCACCAGGTCACCCCTTAACCTTCTCAGGCCTACTGAAAAGGTCTTAAGTTTTCCTTCCTAACTGTAGGCCCTCATGTTTCTTAAATCCTTCGCTTCTGGTTATCCTCGAAAGGATTATTTCACCTCCTTCTGTCCTTTATCTTGACATCAGTTGGCTGCAGGATGCCACTCGTCTACCGCACGGACACGAATGGTCCGTATAAAACCGCTGAGTGGGGAAACGCGGCCTTTGCTGGCGGGCTGGCTGGTGGGAGCCACATTTACCCTGCAGAGTAAACATGGGGGTCACTGCCCCCCAAAGCAGTCTGCGACTGAGAGTAGATGAGCTTGCTTGCCGTTCCCATGGAAACAGCTGGCGCATGAAGAAAGATCCTTGTTTTTTCACCACGAACAGCGTGACTTATTTAACCAGCTGGAGTTTAACACAGATATTCCAGGTTAACCGAACGCCTCCACTATCCCTGCAAATCCGTCACATTCCAATTAACGCCCTGTCCCATTAAGAACTCCCATTCCTGCTGCAGAGGTCAGAGGTCAAGAAAATCTGCTTTCATTGCAGATTGGGACCTTAACGTCTCCCGCCAAAAGCCTTGAGAAAAATTGGTGGCCTGAAAGTCCCAGAGCTGCTGACTCTAAGTGAGGGCAGGATTGGTCTCGCTGCGCTGCCCCACGCAGCCAATCAGCCTGTTAATGCTCAGTATTTCTGCCATTGGTTTTCAAATTGGAATGGCCAGATTCTAGGTGTTTGGCGAGCCCGTGCTATCCATCTGTGGTCAGATTTCTGTATTTTTAATTTCCCAGCTATTGCTATTGTTAGCGCTGATCTACATTGGCTCCCGTTCCAGCAAAGCCTGAAATTTAAAATTCTCTTCCTTGTTTTCAAATCCCTCCATGGTCCTCGCCCCTACCTATCTCTGTAACCTCCTCCAGCCCTACAACCCTCCGAGATCTCTGCGTTCCTCCAATTCTGGCCTCTTGTCCATCCCCCGATTTCCATCGCTCCACCATTGGCGGCCGTGCCTTCAGCTGCCTGGGCCCTAAGCTCTGGAATTCCCTCCCTAAACCTCTCCGCCTCTCTCTCCTCCTTTAAGATGCTCCTTAAAACCTCCCTCTTTGACCAAGCTTTTGGTCGCCTGTCCTAATATCTCCTGATGTGGATCGGTGTCAAATTTTGTTGGATAATCGCTCCTGTGAATCGCCTTGGGACGTTTTACTACGTTAAAGGCGCTATATAAATGCAGGTGGTGGTTGTTGCTGCTGCTGCTGTTGTTGTTGTTGTATACAAATAAAAATACATCTTCCAGCAGTCATAACACTGTCAGAGGGGCCGTCTTTCGGATGAGACTTTAAACCGAGGCCCTGTCTGCCTCTCAGGTGGATGTAAAAGATCCCACGGCCACTATTTTGAAGAAGAGCAGGGGAGTTCTCCCCGGTGTCCTGCATTACAACAGTGACTACACTTCAAAAGTGCTTCAAAGAAACATAAAAACATAAGAAATAGGAGCAGGAGTAGGCCATTCGGCCCCTCGAGCCTGCTCCACCATTCAATAAGATCATGGCTGATCTTCGACCTCAACTCCACTTTCCCGCCCGATCCCCGTATCCCTTGATTCCCTTAGAGTCCAAAAATCTATTGATCTCAGTCTTGAACATATTCAACGACTGAGCATCCACAGCCCTCTGGGGTAGAGAATTCCAAAGACTCACAACCCTCTGAGTGAAGAAATTCCTCCTCATCTCAGTTTTAAATGGCCGACCTCTTATCCTGGGACTACGCCACCAAGGGGAAACAATCTAGACTCTCCAGCCAGGGGAAACAGCCTCTCAGCATCTACCCTGTCAAGCCCCCTCAGAATCTCATATGTTTCAAGGAGATCACCCCTCATTCTTCTAAACTCCAGAGAGTATAGGCCCATTCTACTCAATCTCTCCTCATAGGACAACCCTCTCATCCCAGGAATTGCTTTGAGACGTCCTGAGGTCCTGAAAGGCGCTATATAAATGCAAGTTCTTTCTTTTGATTGATTGGCCTGCCGACAATCACAGTACCCTTGCAAGAGCCAATGCCTTCAGTGGAGGAGGTGAAGTGGGAAAAAGAAAGTTCTTGGTATGGAGTGGCCTTTAACCCTCCCGATCCTGCAGAGAAGCCTTGCTCACCTGACCTGTAAAATTCTTCACTGCCCATGAAGGGTTATCATTTTTGGGAATTACTGAAGTGGAAAATTCTTAGATTCCAATAAATTTCAAAATATGAATAATTGAAACCTGTCCTGCAACATGTTGTAACGGATTTACTCAAATGCATCTCATTTCAAATGAAACCTTTTTTTCCCTTCAGGTTATTTTGGCAACTAAAGTCAAACAGTATTCGTCTCTCGACTAGTGCACTGAACACTAAGTAAATACATTCCAGATTCTTGTACAGCATGCCAGTCAACCCAGTCCCTTCCTGTTCATCCCCATTGCACAGAATCTCAATCAACCCAATCCCTTCTCCTTCATTCCCATTGCACAGAATGGCTCTGGAATTCCCTCCCTAAACCTCTCCGCCTCTCTCTCCTCCTTTAAGACGCTCCTTAAAACCTCCCTCTTTGACCAAGTTTTTGGTCACCTGTCCTAATATCTCCTTATGTGGCTCGGTGTCAAATTTTGTTTGATAATCGCTCCTGTGAAGCTCCTCGGGACGTTTTACTATGTTAAAGGCGCTATATAAATGCAAGTTGTTGTTGTTCCAACCCTTTCCCTTTCACTCCTATTTTACAGAATCCAAATTTGGCCAAAGCTTTTCCGTTTGACTGCCGTCGATAGTATTATCGGTATTATTTATTGTCACGTTCTCGAGGCTCAGAATAAAAGATTAAACATCTCCATCTCGACATTTTGAGACTCGGTTTTGAGTGCAGTCTCTAGGTTGTGCTCAGGTGGAGGGCTGAGGCTGCACGAGGCTGTTTACAGATTATCTACATTCCAATACGGAACTTTTCTTGGCAAACTCACTACATTTTTATCATTATTCGAGTGCCAGGGGCTCAACTCTGCCCCTGTGGGATTGTGTATGTGCCGATCAGAGCTTGTGTCCATTGTGGGATTGGGAGGGGAGAACTAACACAGCAGAGGACAGAATAAAAAGAGTCCAATAACTTTTTCACCAACCTCGCTTGAAATCGGACTCATGCTGGGGTCTAACTCCATGGGTTGGCTACTTTCCAATACCTCACCTAAGTGACCATTCATAGGAACATAGGAACAGGAGTAGGCCATTCAGCCCCTCGTGCCTGCTCCGCCATTTTATAAGATCATGGCTGATCTGTGATCTAGCTCCATATACCTGCCTTTGGCCCATATCCCTTAATTCTTCATGTAAAAGAAAGGATTTTCATTTCTACAGCACTTTTCACCACCTCAGATGTCCCAAAGCGTTTTTCAACCAATGAAGTGTAGTTACTGTTGTAATGTAGGAAACGTGGCAGCCAATTTGCGCACAGCAAGATCCCACAAGAAGCAATGTGATAATGACCAGATAATCTGTTTTCAGTGATTTTGGTTGAGGGATAAATATTAGCCAGGACAACGGGGAGAACTCCCCTGCTCTTCTTCAAGATAATGCCATGGGATCTTTTACATCCACCTGAGAGGGCAGACGGGGCCTCGGTTTAACATCTCATCTGAAAGACGGCACCTCTGACAGTGCAGCACTCCCTCAGTACTGCGTTGGGAGCATCAGCCTAGATTACATGCTCAAGTCTCTGGAGTGGGGCTCGAACCCACGACCATTTGTCTCAGAGACGAGGGTGTTACCCACCGAACCTCGGCTTTGATGTGGTTGCAATAAGAATTCCGTTGGAATGTTAGAAATTTATTTGCGATCAGCAATGAGGGACCATATCACAACAAAAAAAAATCCCAGAGTCACAATCTAAAAATAACGTTCTGTCAGGCCCACCGAAGGAGTTTCTCCCAGGCATGTCTCAAACTTCAAGCCAACCCAACATACCAAAAGATCTATCTCAGTACTTACCGGTATGTAATTAAGACTAATAATAAAAGGAACCCTATAAATCAGATCAAAGCCTCCTGTCCTCCTTTCAAATTCTTTAATTGCACTTTCACAAGATGATTACACTTGAGGAAGTACATTCGGCCCATCTTAATTCATTCATCCAGGATCCAATATTGGCCGCTGCCTTTGCCTAACTAACATAAATGACTGTGCTTCTAAATCACTGGAGCAATTTCGATGTCCGTGAATCATAGAATCATAGAATGCTTACAGCACGCTGCACAAGAGGAGGCCATTCGGCCCATCGAGTCCTTGCTGGCTCTACGCAAGAGTAATCCAGCTGGTCCCACTCCCCCGCCCTATCACCGTAGCCCTGCAAATTTTTTCCTTTCAAGTACTTATCCAGTTCCCTTTTGAAGGCCATCATTGAACCTGCCCCCACCTCTATTTCTAAAGCCCAGGATCCCGTATGCTTTTTTAACCACTTTCTCAACCTGCCCTGCCACCTTCAATGATTTGTGCACATATACCCCCAGATCTCTCTGTTCCTGTACCCCTTTTAGAGTTGTGCCCTCTAGTTTATATTGCCTCTCCTCGTTCTTCCTACCGAAATGTATTACTTCGCATTTTTCTGGGTTAAATTTCATCTGCCACGTGTCCGCCCATGCCACCAGCCTGTCTATATCCTCTTGAAGTCTATCACTATCCTTCTCGCTGTTTACTACTCTTCCAAATTTTGTGTCATCTGCAAATTTTGAAATTGTGCCAAGTCCAAGTCATTAATATATATCAAGACCCCTGGGGAACACCACTGTACACCTCCCTCCAGTCCAATAAACTACCGTTCACCACTACTCTCTGTTTCCTTTCTCTTAGCCGATTCTGTATCCGTGTTGCTACTGCCCCCTTTATTCCATGGATCGCAATCTTGATGATAAGCCTACCATGCAGCACTTTATTAAACGCCTTTTGGAAGTCCATATACACCACATCAACCGCATTGCCCTCATCTACCCTCTCTGTTACCTCATCAAAAAACTCTATCAAGTTAGTTAAACACGATTTGCCTTTAACAAATCCGAGCTGGCTTTCCCTAATCAATCCACACTGGTCTAAGTGACTGTTAATTCTGTCCCGGATTATCGTTTCTAAAAGTTTCCCCACCACTGAGGTTAAACTGACTGGCCTATAGTTGAAGATGAGAAAGGCACTATATAAATGCAAACGTAGGTGCCAGCCCTGGATCAGTGGGCAGCGCTCTCGCCTCTGAGTCAGAAGGTCTGTGGATTCTTGTTCCACTCCAGAGATTTGGGCACAAAATCCAGTGCAGTACTGAGGGAGTGCCGCACTGTCAGAGGTGCCGTCTTTCAGATGAGACGTTAAACTGAGGCCCTGTCTGCCCCCTCAGGTGGATGTAGAAGATCCCATGACATTATTTCAAAGAAGAGCAGGGGAGTTCTCCCCGGTGTCCTGGGCCAATATTTATCCCTCAACCAACATCACTAAAAAACCAGATTAGCTGGTCATTTATTGGATTGCTGTTTGTGGGATCTTGCTGTACGCAAATTGTCTGCCATGTTTCCTACATTACAATAGTGACCACACTTAGAAGTACTTTATTGGCTGTAAAGCACTTTGTGACGTCCTGAGTTTGTGCAAGGTGCTATAGAAATGCAAGTCTTTCTTTCTTTATTCTTTCTTACACGGACACTGCAGTAATTGTCTCGCACAGTTCATTAATTCAATTGTCCCTCATGCCTGCTGTTAAGCTCCAGTAAACAGTGATGGGGCTTGACACTAATTGAAAGGAGTTTTCATTAACACCCAGAATCTGGCAGGTTCCAGCACTTAATTGATTTCAGATCAGTCGGGGCCACTGATGGTCAGAGACAGTCACTGCGAGGAATAGAGGCGCCTGAAAGAATGCTTGTTCAGTTCAAAAAAAAGAAAGACCAGCATTTATATAGCGCCTTTCACAACCTCAGGACGCCCCAAAGTGCTGCACAGCCAATTAAGTATTTTTGAAGTGTAGTCACTGTTGTAATGTAGGAAACGGTCAGCAGGTTATGGGTTTAAGCCCCACTCTAGAGACTTGAGCACATAATCTAGGCTGATGCTCCCAGCGCAATACTGAGGGAGCGCTGCACTATCGGAGGGTCAGTACTGAGGGAGCGCTGCACTATCGGAGGGTCAGTACTGAGGGAGCGCTGCACTATCGGAGGGTCAGTACTGAGGGAGCGCTGCACTGTCGGAGGGTCAGTACTAAGGGAGCGCTGCACTGTCGGAGGGTCAGTACTGAGGGAGCGCTGCACTGTCGGAGGGTCAGTACTGAGGGAGCGCTGCACTGTCGGAGGGTCGGTACTGAGGGAGCGCTGCACTGTCGGAGGGTCAGTACTGAGGGAGCGCTGCACTGTCGGAGGGTCGGTACTGAGGGAGCGCTGCACTGTCGGAGGGTCAGTACTGAGGGAGTGCTGCACTGTCGGAGGGTCAGTACTGAGGGAGTGCTGCACTGTCGGAGGGTCAGTACTGAGGGAGCGCCGCACTGTCGGAGGGTCAGTACTGAGGGAGTGCTGCACTGTCGGAGGGTCAGTACTGAGGGAGTGTTGCACTGTCGGAGGTGCCGTCTTTCAGATGAGACGTTAAACTGAGGCCGCTCTCAGGTGGGCGTAAAAAATCCCACGACACTATTTTAAAGACGAGCAGGGGAGTTCTCCCCGGTGTCCTGGGGCCAATATTTATCCCTCAACCAACATCACTAACACAGATTATCTGGTCATTTATCTCATTGCTGTTTGTGGGATCTTGCTGTGCTCAAATTGGCTGCTGCATTTCCTACATTACAACAGTGACTACACTTCAAAAGTACTTCATTGGCTGTAAAGTGCTTTGCGATGTCCTGAGGTGGTGAAAGGTGCTATATAAATGCAGGCCTTTCTTCCTTTCTCTTGACCAAGCCTAGTTAGAAGATGCTGATGATTTAGCCACAAATCAACCCCATCTTCTGTTTATTAAATACCCCAGGGCAGATGGAACAAATGTTGCAGGGAATGCAGAGAGCTGGTGGTTAGCGAGGCACAGAGTCTCTCAGTTAGTTCAGGTGCACAAAAGAAAACAGAAGGGAGGCAGATCTGAAATCAGCCCAGGCGCTGAATCACCCGGGTCAGCAAACGTGTTCATTTTGCTGGAGTGAATGTTACTGGTCATGTTTATTTTCAGCCTGTGTTAAGGTGTTGAAACACACACTTTGAATACTCTTTCCTGGCCTGCAGACACCTCATGACCTGCCCTCATACTGATGGCCTGATGTTGTACATACCCCTCCAGGCTGCAGGGTATCAGCCGCATTTCAAAGCTGAGCCCCCTTGTCCGATCTGGAGTCCTTAGGGAGAATATTTAAAGAGACAGAGTCACCATTAAGGCCTCGTTCAAAGCAACAGTCTCTCCACCTTCACGGAAGGAAGCACACTGTTCAGTCCCCCCATTAAAGAGGAAATCCCGCAGTCAGTAAAGAAAGAATGAACTTGCATTTGTATAGCGCCTTTCATGACCTCAGGACATCCCAAAGCGCTTTACAGCCAATGAAGAACTTTTGAAGTGTAGTCACTGTTGTAACATACAGAAATGCGACAGCCAATTTACGCACAGCAAGATCCCACAAACTGCAATGAGAAAAATAAATAGATAATCTGTTTTTTAGTATTGCCCAGGACACTGGGGAGAACTCCCCCTGCTCTTCTTGAAATAGTGGCCGTGGGATCTTTTACGTCCACCTGAGAGGGCAGACAGGGCCTTGGTTTAACATCTCATCCGAAAGACGGCACCTCTGACAGCACAACACTCCCTCAGTACTGCACTGGGAGCGTCAGCCTGGATAATGTGCTCAAGTCTCTTAAGTGGAACTTGAACCCATGACCTTCTGACTCAGAGGCGAGAGAGCTGCCCACTGAGCCGAGGTTGACAAGTCTCAAAACTATGGGACTCCTCAGTCCACAATCTACAAGCATTTTAAAACTCAGGCTTGTCATCCTCTAACCACTACTTTCATCCCAGGTTAAAACTATCAGGAAAGATTGAACAGGCTGGGGCTCTTTTCTCTAGAAAAGAGAAGACTGAGGGGAGACCTGATAGAGGTCTTTAAAATTACAAAAGGGTTCGATAGGGTAGACTTAGAGAAGATGTTTCCACTTGTGGGGGAGACCAGAACTAGGGGTCATAAATATAAGAGAGTCACTAATAAATCCAATAGGGAATTCAGGAGAAACTTCTTTACCCAGAGAGTGGTGAGAATGTGGAACTCACTCCCACAGGGAGTAATTGAGGTGAATAGTGTAGATACATTTAAAGGGAAGCTCGATAAACACACGAGGGAGAAAGGAATAGAAGGATATGCTGATAGGGTGAGATGAAGAGGGGAGGGAGGAGGCTCGTGTGGAGCATAAACACCAGGATAGAACAGTTGGGCCAAATGGCCTGTTTCTGTGCTGTACATTCGATGTAATTCTCCTTCTCTTTTCAACCCTGCACTATGGACCTCAGCAGCTGGGAGGCTGTGTCCCAGTACGAGTCAGTGTCTTCAGGTGAGGAGATTTTAAAAAAATGGAGCAAAACTGGAGAAGAAACTAAAAATCGATGAGAAAAGGCAGGTCTGTTTCCTCAGGGGCGGAACACTTGGGCAGCAGGGAGGAAGCTCAAATATCTTATCTCATCTCAAAGCTCAGATGACATTTATAAACGTTTTGAGCTTTGCTCATGTAGTTTACGATGTCAGATGGAGCCCTCCTAATTAGATTATCGACCTGGAGCTCCCTCCCAGGCATCGATTAGTTTCCATTCATACAGGATATCCTAGTTCAACTTCACAGACTCTTCACCACGGTTTCAAGCCCCCAAGGGCAGTTTAAAACAGCACAGGAGATATAACAGAGAGTAATATGGGACAAGAGAGAGAGACAGACAGACAGAATAAGAAAGAGCATGAGTAGGAGAGATAGAGTGAGAGAGAACAAACGAGAGAGATATAGCAAAAGAGAGAGAAAGTCACAGAGACAGACTCTCCCCTCGGTGCCAGACGAGCCTCTCCCCCCTCCTCACCACCGTGGTCAAATGCCCTGCGGAGGGTCACTGTCTGGGGGTTGCCTGAGGGGTGGCCATTTCAGGGAGGCACCAGGGAGGCTGCTGGATCCCATTAACCTGAGCCCCAGTGAGAGTTCACACCTTTCAGAAAGAAGGGGTCATCGGACCAGACACCCGTTGACTGCAATGAAAACAAAAACCGAGAGAGACGGGTAACATAGAATTACACTGAATGTACAGCTCAGAAACAGGCCAATCGGCCCAACTGGTCTATCCCGGTGTTTATGCTCCACACAAGCCTCCTCCCTCCCTACTTCATCTCACCCTATCAGCATATCCTTCTATTCCTTTCTCCCTCGTGTGTTTATCCAGCTTCCCCTTAAATGCATCTACACTATTCACCTCAACTACTCCTTGTGGGAGTGAGTTCCACATTCTCACCACTCTCTGGGTAAAGACGTTTCTCCTGAATTCCCTATTGGATTTTTTAGTGACTATCTTATATTTATGACCCCTAGTTCTGGTCTCCCCCACAACTGGAAACATTTTCTCTACATCCACCCTATCGAACTCCTTCATAATTTTAAAGACCTCTATCAGGTCACCCCTAAGCCTGCTCTTTTCTAGAGGAAAGAGCCCCAGCCTGTTCAGCCTTTCCTGATCGTTATAACCTCTCAATTCTGGTATCGCCCTTGTAAATCTTTTTTGCACTTTCTCCAGTGCCTCTATACCCAGAAAGGGTCTGAAATTGGTCTAAGCCTGAAACAGGCTTGTGACTTCAATGGGAAGAGAGTGTGAAACGGACTGTGTTTCACTAGGAATCTCATTTCACATTATTGATTTAGACCCCCTGAAGAGTGAGAATGAGGGAGAGAGAGAAAAACAGAGAGAGAGAGAACCAGAGGGATGGAGACAGAGAAGATAATGAGATAAAGACAGAGAGAGGGAGAATGAGATGGAGTGAGACAGACAGAGATGGAGTGAGACAGACAGAGTGTGAGAGAAACAGAGAGAGTGGGACACAATGCGACAGACAGAGAGAAAGTAAGACAACAGGACACACTGGCCATCCCTGGTTGCCTTGAGTAGGTGGTGGTGGTTTGCATTCTTGAATCGCTGCAGCCCGTGTGGTGAAGGTCTTTGCACTGGTTTGATACGACTGAGCGGCTTGCTGGGCCCATCAGAGGTCAGTTAAGAGTTAACCGTGTTGGTGTGGGACTGGTGTCACGCAGAGGCCAGTCCGGGTAAGCACGGCTTAGAGCCAAGGCAGATGAAGGCATGGCCGCCAATGGAGGAGCGATGAAAATCAGGGACGCACAAGTGGCCAAGCACAGGGTGTAATACAACCACTGCTTCTATAATGAAACAATGGATACTTGCCTGAGGACATCCCTCAATAAAATGCTTATTAATATCTGTGGGGGAACTGGTCCCCTTGATCTGTGCTGCATCTTTAACAGCTGAAGCAACAGACAGCAATGTAAACAGCAATTCCACACACTGGAGCATTCCCAGGGACGTCCCTCAGCTCCCCCCTCCCCCGCAGGAGCCTCATTGCCAGCCACCCGTGGCCCCATCTAAGGGGATCCGACTTTAATCTCCGTTCCTATTCACTCGGGAGACCTTCTCGAGCCTGCAGACCACCCAGGCCTGACTGCCAGTGCAGTACTTTATCTGTGGTGGTCCCAGGACCGTACTCTGCCTGAGAGGGGGAGGGCGGGGGCTCTCTTCTTGTCAAGAGAGGTTGGTCTATTCACTCAATGATCAGGAGCTGGCTGTTTTGAATGGACCAAAGCACGAAGATTGTAATCAAGAGTAAAGAACTTGCATTTATATAGCGCCTTTCACGACCCCAGGACGTCCCAAAGTGCTTCGCAACCATTGAATTGTCGTCACTGTTGTAATGTAGGAAACGCAGCAGCCAATTTGCGCACAGCAAGATCCCACAATCAGCAATTAAATAAATGACCAGAACATTTGTTTTAGTGTTTCAGGGATAATTGGTCAGGATTCCCCTGCTCTTCTTTGAAATAGCGGCCGTGGGATTTTTCATGTCCACATGAGAAGGGCAGACTGGGTCTCGGTTTAACGTCTCATCCGAAAGTCGGGACCTCCGACAGTGCAGCACTCCCTCGGTACTGCCCTGTGAATGTTGGCCTGGATTATGTGCCCAAGTATCTGGAGTAGAAACGGGATGGGCACATGGGCACTACCGGGCTGGCGCAGGATCCTCCACTGGTTTGGGGCTAGATACACCTCCCGTTGGGTAACTGAGCCACACAAATCAGGAAGGTCAGGCCCAAATCAGCTTCTCAGGAGTACGTGTGCTACAAATTGCTCCAGTGTCCCCTGGTCACAATCCAGTAACTCCCGCTGATGAATGCTGTAGATTTTGGACAGGATCAGCCCGTATGGTTGAAGAAACTGCCGAAACCCACCGCCCGTGCCCACTGCCCTGGTTGAAATCAGCGAATTTCGCACAGACTCAGTCACGGATCTGGTACGTAATAGGGTTGCCAACTCTGGTTGGATGTATTCCTGGAGGCTTCATCACAGAATTAATAAACAAAAGCCTTCAGAGAAAATGAAAAAGAACCCCTCACATTTTCTTTTATGAACCCTATTATTTTTTCCCAGGTGTTGTTTGCAGCCGTGTCCAGGAGATGAATCTTTCATTCCTGGAGACTCCAGGACAATCCTGGAGGGTTGGCAACCCCTAGTGTACATCCCTGGTCTACGTGGCATTGAAACTATTCCCTCTGGTGGGGGGAGTCCAGGACAAGGGGGCATAACCTTAAAAGTGGAGCCAGGCCGTTCAGGGGTGATGTCAGGAAGGGGAGTGGAAATCTGGAACTCTCTCCCCCCAAAAAGCTGTTGAGGCTGGGGGTCAATTGAAAATTTCAGAACTGAGATTGATGGATTTTTGTTGGGTGAGGGGATTAAGGGTCACGGAACCAAGGCGGGTAAATGGAGTTGAGGTAGAGATCAGCCATGATCTAATTGAATGGTGGAACAGACTCGAGGGGCAGAGTGGCCTCCTCTGGTAGCGAGTACATGTTCCTATACTCCTTAAGTTAATGATGGGAGTTTTACAACATCTCCACTGAATGAAAATTCCCAGAATTGCTGCAATTTTGGAGGCGGCTCTTTGCTGGAATTCTCAGTGCCCTCCGTTGCTTAATGTTCACTCATTAGTTTCCGTCTCCCACACCCATTCAGCATGGAACCCAAGTTGTAACCTCAGTCTCTACCAGAGCAAATCAGGCAAGGACTTGGCGGAGGCTGCATTCGAAGGTGATTCATTTAAAACAAGCCAAGATCAGTTTAGGCAGGAAGAATCACCTGATCACGCCTCGATTAATTTCACCATTTAACCAGAGTCTTCACTCTCCTCAATGTCTTTTCGCTGAACTTTGAACCTTTCATCTTCTGCCTTCCACAGAAAGACTTTAACCTCCCTCAAATAACTTAATCAGTAAATGCCTTCCCACCCACACCTACAATCACACAGCACAGAAGGAGGCCATTCGGCCCATCGTGCTGATGCCGGCTCTTTGAAAGAGCTATCCAATTAGTCCCACTCCCCCTGCTCTTTCCCCATAACCCTGCAAATTCTTCCTTTTCAAGTATTTATCCAATTCCCTTTTGAAAGTTTTTATTGAATCTGCTTCCACCGCCCTTTCAGGCAGTGCATTCCAGATCAGAACAACTCGATGCGTAAAAAACATTCTCCTCATCTCCCCTCTGATCCTTTTGCCAATGATCTTAAATCTGTGTCCTCTGGTTACCGACACACCTGCCATTGGAAATAGATTCTCCTTATTACACCGGGGAGAACTCCCCTGCTCTTCTTCAAAATAGTGCCTTGGGATCTTTTACGTCCACCTGAGAGGGCAGACGGGGCCTCAGTTTAATGTCTCATCCAAAAGACGGTGTGTCCGACAGTGCAGCGCTCCCTCAGTACTGACCTCTGACAGTGCAGCGCTCCCTCAGTACTGACCCTCCGACAGTGCAGCGCTCCCTCAGTACTGACCCTTCGACAGTGCAGCGCTCCCTCAGTACTGACCCTCCGACAGTGCAGCACTCCCTCAGTACTGACCCTCCGACAGTGCAGCGCTCCCTCAGTACTGACCCTCCGACAGTGCAGCGCTCCCTCAGTACTGACCCTCCGACAGTGCAGCGCTCCCTCAGTACTGCATTGGGAGGGTCGGCCTAGATTTTGTGCTCAAGTCTCTGGAGCGGGACTTGAACCCATGACCTTCTGACATCAGAGGCAAGAGTGCTACAACATGACACTTGAGTGAGGTACCAGAAGCATGGCCAATACCAGCAAGAGTTAGCACCTTCAGGAGAACAAAATGGTGTACAGGGTTTTGTAGTTAGTAATTTGATTGGCAGCATTAATAGACACTTTGACAATACCTTACAGTCAGCCTCGTGCTCCTCACAGACTGATGTCTCAACGAGTTTCACAAACACAGGCGTTGAGCAAGAGGTGGAGGAACTTGGGTGGGAGGGCACCATCCAAGAGATAGGTGTTAAGGAAGTGTTTGAAGAGAGGAATGAGGCAGTTTTTGGAGGAGAGTTGCAGAGGACAGGGCTGAAAGTTGGTGGATCAAAGGGAAAACAGGACCATAAGATCAGACTTTTACAGCACAAGAGGATTCCATTCATCTCCCCGTGATGCACCAGCTCTCTTAGTCCCATTCTCTACCCTTCAAAATGTTTCTTTGTAAATACTTCTCCACTTCCCTTTTAAAAGTTGTTCTGGATTCTGGTTAGGGTTTGGGTTAATCCCCTCTTGTTTCTGGTGGAGTGTTCCACGTCCTAACAACCTTGTGCATAAAAAGAAAATTCTCCTAAATGTTCCCTTTGTTCTCTTGACGATGATCTTACATTTATGCCTCTAGTTACTTGTTCAAAACCTGTCATGAGTTTTGAACACCTCATCCAGGTCTCCTTTTAATCTCTATGCTAATGAAAATATCCCCAGTTTCTCTACTCTCTCTTCACAACAAAAGCTTCTCATTCCTACTCTCATCTTACAGAACCTCTTCAGCACCTTCTCCACGGCCTTGATATCCTTCCTAAAGTTAGGTGCCCACAACTGGACACAATATTCTGACTGCAGCCTAACCAATGTTTGGTTATTGTAAACCAAAGGCAGTGTGACAGAGAGCTTTAAGTCCTGACTTGGTCAATCATACCAAGAGCTTTCTCATTTCCTACCTCCTTCACAGTGGACGTGGCTGCTCCCCTACATCGCCTGGCAGCACTGGTTCCAAATAGCAAAAGCCAGCAAATCAAACTGCTCCCAGCGAATGCGGAAAGCTGCCCACAGTTATGTACTGGCCACACTTGAGTAGAAGTGAGACAGAGTCCCCGAGCTGCACGGGATAGTCGATCTCAGCCAAGGCAACACTTGGGGTGCTACAATTGGCCTCAGTGTCCTGAGGTGCAGTTATTCAGAGGCTCCGGTGGGAACGTGTGCGTGCGTGCGTGTGCGTGTGCGTGTGCGTGCGTGCGTGCGTGTGTGTGTGTGTGTGTGTGTGTGTGTGTGTGTGTGTGTGTGCGTGTGTGTGCACGCGCGCGGGGACATTGGGTAAGGACAGCATCAGGCTTGGTTGGGATGCCCTCCATAGTCGAATAACCTATAATTGCTCATTGCCTGAGCTCACTCCGAAATATGGGCATTTGGCCAAGGTCCCATGAGGTGGTTGAGACCTACCCCAGGTCAGTAGAGTATGGCACAGTACAGTATGATACAGTACAGTCTGGTACAGTACAATATGGTACAGTACAGTATGGTACAGTACAGTATGGTATGGTACAGTACATTATGGTACAGTATAGTATGGTATGGTACAGTACAGCATGGTACAGTACAGTATAGTATGGTACAGTACGGTATGTTATGGTACAGTACTTTATGTTATGGTACAGTACAGTACGGTATGTTATGGTACAGTACGGTATGTTATGGTACAGTACTTTATGTTATGGTACAGTACAGTACTGTATGTTATGGTACAGTACAGTATGTTATGGTACAGTACAGTACAGTATGTTATGGTACAGTACAGTACGGTATGTTATGGTACAGTACAGTATGTTATGGTACAGTACTTTATGTTATGGTACAGTACAGTACTGTATGTTATGGTACAGTACAGTACGGTATGTTATGGTACAGTACAGTACGGTATGTTATGGTACAGTACAGTATGTTATGGTACAGTACTTTATGTTATGGTACAGTACAGTATGTTATGGTACAGTACAGTATGTTATGGTACAGTACTTTATGTTATGGTACAGTACAGTACAGTATGTTATGGTACAGTACAGTATGGTATGGTACAGTACTTTATGTTATGGTACAGTACAGTACAGTATGTTATGGTATAGTACAGTACGGTATGGAACCCCAGCAAGTGTCAGTACCTTCAATAGAGAAGAGAGGGGAAAAACGAGACTGTCCCTGCCAGAGCCTTGTGATTGATTCCCCGAGTCAGTGAAAGTTTCCTCTCCTGCCTAGCCCAGGGGCACTGAGGTCAAATCTATCCCCCCCGCCCCCCCCTCCCACCACTGTTATTGCTACGATCAGTTAACTCAACTGGGATGGAACCCATCATCTCTCTGGAGTGTGTGTGGCTCAGCACCAGACCAGGGAGGCACAGTTAATAACGGTGTTCGGCTCTGAAAGGGTTAAAGTTTCTCTTTCCTTCTCTCTTGATGCAAGAAGTGATTCAGTTTTTCTGGCAGTGATGCTTTTGGCTGAGAGTCTGACTGACTTGATGCCAAACAAGCAGATTTCCAGTTCTGCGAGTCAATGCCTCGGGAGCCTCTAAGTTCCGTATGTCCTGGTAAACAGATCACACTGAGGGAGGATAATGAGCATTTAGAGCTTCCACAGCGTGTGTTCACTCATTAAGTGGCGCACACCAGTCTGCCGTAGGTGCCAAAGAGTTTGCCGACTTAGCAAAGCGCCCGCCAACATACAAACTCCCTCTCCTCTCCTCGACATCAGTCTCCACAACACGTAAGCATGTCTCGTCGAGAGGACTCCCGTCTCTCCTTTATCTGAGATCTGATAACCAGTTGGTGGCATAATATCCACGTATCAAAAATAATTTACATTTACCCAGAGCCTTAACAAATCCTCAAGTCGTCCCAAAGTTCTTCCCCTGCCAGTGCAGTACTTTTTGAAGTGCAGTCACTGTTGTAATGGAGGCAGACTTGGCAGCCAATTTGCTCGCAGCAAGATCCCAAAAACAGCAAAGGAGATAATTGATTCCTACATTACAACAGTGACTGCACTTCAACAGTACGTCATTGGCTGTAAAGTGCTTTGGGACATCCTGAGGTCGTGAAAGGTGCTATAGAAATGCAAGTCTTTCTTTCTTTAAATGGCCAGTTAATCTGCTTTTTGCTGTTGGTTAAGGGAAGAATGTTGGCCAGGACACCAGGAGAGCTCCATTGTTCTGCTTTGAATCATGTCATGGGTTCTTTAACAGCCACTCGAGAAGGAGAGGAAGCTTTACTCTGTATCTAACCCATGCTGTACGTGCCCTGGGAGTGTTTGATGGGACAGTGTAGAGGGAGCTTTACTCTGTATCTAACCCTGTACCTGCCCTGGGAGTGTTTGACGGGACAGTGTAGAGGGAGCTTTACTCTGTATCTAACCCTGTACCTGCCCTGGGAGTGTTTGATGGGACAGTGTAGAGGGAGCTTTACTCTGTATCTAACCCGTGCTGTACCTGCCCTGGGAGTGTTTGATGGGACAGTGTAGAGGGAGCTTTACTCTGTATCTAACCCATGCTGTACCTGCCCTGGGAGTGTTTGACGGGACAGTGTAGAGGGAGCTTTACTCTGTATCTAATCCTGTACCTGCCCCTGGGAGTGTTTGATGGGACAGTGTAGAGGGAGCTTTACTCTGTATCTAACCCTGTACCTGCCCTGGGAGTGTTTGATGGGACAGTGTAGTGGGAGCTTTACTCTGTATCTAACCCTGTACCTGACCCTGGGAGTGTTTGATGGGACAGTGTAGTGGGAGCTTTACTCTGTATCTAACCCTGTACCTGACCCTGGGAGTGTTTGATGGGACAGTGTAGAGGGAGCTTTACTCTGTATCTAACCCTGTACCTGCCCTGGGAGTGTTTGATGGGACAGTGTAGAGGGAGCTTTACTCTGTATCTAACCCTGTACCTGCCCTGGGAGTGTTTGATGGGACAGTGTAGAGGGAGCTTTACTCTGTATCTAACCTGTGCTGTACCTGCCCTGGGAGGATGAACATGTCAGGTGACCAATGGCAACCGAGTGGGGGGGGCGAGAGGTCATGTGATGAAACCTCCTGGAATACGTCCAACCAGATTTGGCCACCTCGTGTCCGTGTGATTCAGATACTGACTGGAGAGGTTTGCTAATCGAATGTGGGAGTGATTGACACCGACATTGGATGAAAGGAAAATGGTCCCAACTTTCTTTACCTTCACCGGCACAGAAAGTCACCCCAAAAAAGTCCAGCAACATGTGGATACAAGTATAATATATGTTCTAGATAACACAACACAGCTCTGCATTGTATTAATCTAGAACTCTCTGTTCCACTACATTGTATAACGGGCTGTTGTAGATGTTTTAGAACGTAAGAATTTTTAGGATCAGGTAAAGGCCATTGGCCCCAATAAACACCCATCTCCTTTTAAAGGGCTTCTCACCATATCCCTTCTCTTTACAGAAACATCTCTCATCAACTTAGTTATGTGGATAGACTGGAGAAGCTGGGATTGTTCTCCTTGGAACAGAGACGGTTGCGAGGAGATTTGATCGAGGTATTCAAAATCATGAAGGGTCTAGATAGAGTGGATAGAGAGAAACTGTTCCCATTGGCGGAAGGGTCAAGAACCAGAGGTCACAGGTTTAATGTGATTGGCAAAAGAACCAAAGGTGACACGAGGAGAAACTTTTTTTACGCAGCGAGTGGTTAGGATCTGGAATGCACTGCCCGAGGGGGTGGTGGAGGCAGATTCAATCATGGCCTTCAAAAGGGAACTGGATAAGTATTTGAAAGGAAAAGATTTGCAGGGCTACGGGGAAAGGGCGGGGGAGTGGGACTAGCTGGATTGCTTGCGCATAGAGCCAGCCCGGACTCGATGGGCCGAATGACCTCCTTCTCTGCTGTAACCTTTCTGTGCTTCTATGATTAAGATGTCAGTCTCTGAGTCAGAGAAGCCATGGGTTCAAGGCCCACTCCAGACGCTTGAGCCCAAAATCCAGGCCGATGCTCCCAGTGGAGCGCTGCACTGTCGGAGGGTCAGTACTGAGAGAGCGCTGCACTGTCGGAGGGTCAGTACTGAGGGAGCGCTGCACTGTCGGAGGGTCAGTACTGAGAGAGCGCTGCACTGTCGGAGGGTCAGTACTGAGGGAGCGCTGCACTGTCGGAGGGTCAGTACTGAGAGAGCGCTGCACTGTCGGAGGGTCAGCACTGAGGGAGTGCTGCACTGTCGGAGGTGTCATCTTTCAGAAGAGATGTTAAACCAAGGCCCCGTCTGCCCTCTCAGGTGGATGTAAAAGATCCCACGGCCACTATATGAAGAGCAGGGGAGGTCAACACTGACTACGTCAAATGTACTTCATTGGTTGTAAAGTGCTTTGGAACACGGTGAAAGTCTGACTTTAACCTGATCATCAGGGGCTGGGGCAAGATTTCCAAATCACTCAACATGGAGAAACAATTTTAAACGGCTCTGGCTGAGCTCCAGGTTTGTAGATGACAGGAGCCGTGATTTTATTGAATTAACACCCTCTCTTTCGCTGGGGTATTAATGTAATACTTTTTGCGTAGATTAGAAGGAAATAACTCGCAGTTGCAAAGCCCAATGATAGGCTTCCTGCGGCAGTGGGATTATCATAATGATGTTAATGAGCCTAAACGATCTTGTGGATAAGTGTCTACCCTGCACACGGTGCCTGTACCTGCATCAGTGTGTCTCTCCCCACCTCTCCTGAAGACGCTGATTCTTGCTCGGATATGCTGCCAGCCAGATGGTACTTGTCCCCTCTCTGCTTCCTTAAGGAGGTTACTCCTCACAGGCATCACTGAAAACTGCTCTGGAGCTTGGGCTGGTTCCTTTGAACCAGGAGTATGTTTATTTATTTAATCCCCTCTCCCAGCCCAATGATTTCCCCTCTCTCCTGAAGGATCGGACTCCTTAATGTCGATACGGTTCAGTCAGCAGTGATTGACATCTCATCCCTTGCCCAAGGGCCCTTTCCTTGTGCATGACTCGAGAGAGTGAGCGTTAGTTGGCTCTTCGACTGTGTGGGGCATCACAACAGAGCCCAATCCTTTTCTCACCCAATGTCCAACGGGAACCTGGCCGATTTTTTTTCCCAAGGGCACTGAGGCCAACTGTGTGGCCAACCTCTGACCCCGGTTGCGATCAACTAACTCAGCACTGACTGGGGAGGGGATCAACCATGGGACAAACAGGAACTAATCCACAGTTGGATCCAAATTTTTGGATTACATTTTCTGCTTTTAAGGCCACATGGGGTCATGTGGACTTGCCATTAGTGGTTCCAGTGTGAGTGTATACGTCATGAGGAGGGGCTGAAATCACGAGATCTGTACTTAAATACAGAACAAGCTCAGTAAAGAACGGACCAGTGGCCTTGCCTTGCACTCCGGTCTTTCTCCAGTCAGCAGAAGGAAAGAGACATTTACATAACTACAACTCGCACAAATCAATCTCCTTTACCACAACAAGAGGTCCTGAAGCACTTTGCAGAGTTGGGAAAAATTATTGGGCTCCAAGTTTTTTTTCATTAATTCTCGGGATGTGGGCGTTGCTGGCAAGGCCGGCATTTATTGCCCATCCCTAGTTGTCCTTAAGAAGGTGGTGCTGGGCCTTCTTCTTGAACCGCTGCAGTCGGTGTGGAGTGACAGGCCTAACGTTGGTGGTGGGGGAGCTTTTAGAGACAATAATCCAGGACAAGATTAATTGACTCTTGGGAAAAGTGACTGAGTCCTGGGACGGCAGTGAGGAGAGGAGATCAGTGGAGGTGTATTGGACAGTACGTTGGAGCATGATGTAGTAGTGCTGAGAATGTTGTGTTGAGAGGAGATTTGATCGAGGTATTCAAAATCATGAAGGGCCTGGACAGAGTAGAGAGAGAGAAACTTCCCATTGGTGGAAGGGTCAAGGACCAGAGGACATGGATTTAAGGTGATTGGCAAAAGTACCAAAGGTGCCATGAGGAGAAACTTTTTTACGCAGCGAGTGGTTAGGATCTGGAATGCACTGCCCGAGGGGGTGGTGGAGGCAGATTCAATCATGGCCTTCAAAAGGGAACTGGACAA